>NC_142243.1:48894329-49047720 GCF_052056855.1 Sturnus vulgaris
CCTTTAGTGTAGGCGTATTTGTTGGATACATTCAATTCTGGAGGTGGATCAGTCCCTGGATGTTTTGGATTTTGAAGGAGGGAATGCCATTTCTTTTGAGATGCACTTTTAGATTCTCTCCTCGGCCAAAAAAGCAAGTTTAGATGTGCAATCTGGGTGGTTTTAGTGAATTTAAAAGCATTTCCAAACAGCCAGTTCTCCGGGTTAGAGCTGTTGAATTTTCAGTGGGAATGCAAATGCCAAGCTGTTGAGTTTTTGTTCCAGGTAATTTTAGGGTGTGAGCAGTCCCTCGTGCCATTCCCATTGGATCATGACTCCATAAAATGAAAAGTTTAGGACGGTACCTAGAGCCAAGAAGAAAAGTGTCCATAGCAAGGTGCATACTCGTAGTTTGATGGGTGCAGTTGAAATTGTATGCAGCATGATCTTTCTCAGCTGGCACTTTTGCGAGCTCAGTTTTTGAGAGATGTTTTCAAGTGTGTTAGTGGACACTGAGAGAGTGAAAAGCTTTGTTAAGGCAAGGTAGTCCATGTTTCCCTTGGAGCGTAGTGCAAAGAAGAGTATGCAGTTAGAAGGGGAAGATAAGAGAAATCTTTTTGTGGATTTGAGAGCAGGCACGTTTGCAACTTGGATCAGCATTCGGGGCTTTCATGCTCAGAGGGCAGAGCTTCCTTCTTTAGCGGGGTGACAGCGCCATCGTGTGGTTCTTTTGATGAGCGCTGACACTTTTCTTGCATGATCAGCTGCTCAACATGGTTACACGTTCGCACCCACTGAACTGCATCCACTTCACTGGAGATATGCCCTTTCTCTCAAGCTCTAGGTACCATTCTACCCTCTCAGTCTTGCAGATCCCAAACCCCTTCAAAATATACAGCAGCCACTTTGCCAAAGAAAATAAGTGCTACAACGAAAAGCCAATGTTGGCTTTCATAGTCCTTTGCAGTTTGTAAACTAGACAAAATGCACTAATGATTTGCACTTTCCTTCTCAACTACATATATCAGCACATTTTTCCAAAGTCACAGAGTCCATTGTTACAGTGAAGTGTTTCCAGCTGCAGATGAGACTTAGAGATACACCAGGACAGAAAGTATTTGCTGCCCTACCCTCTTCTCTGTGAAACCTGATATCTGCAGCACAATTACTTTAATACACTTTAAGTGTTGCTGAGTCCATGCAGCTAGAGATCACACAGATGGAAATGTCAGGACAGAAGACATTTTTAAAGTACCCCATTCTCTTAGCAGCATTTCAGTTGAGCACAATGCACTGTGGCTATGTGTCTTCTTTTCCAGCTAGATCTGCTGTCACTTTTTTCACTCTCACATCTTTGTTCCAAATGCCCAGCAGTTGTGCCTAGAGACAAAGGCTCTAGAAGTAAAAGCCAGTGCAGACTTGCATCTTCTCCTTGCCCCACACAGGCCACACCAAACTCACATGTACACTCTATCGTTTTTCTGCTGCATCTCTCATTGAGTTATTTGGATCTCAGAGACCGAAGATGTTTCCACAGACGGCTGAAAAAGGGCTAGGTAGCAGTACAAGTAGGTCTCCTTGAACTGCTCCAGTACTACTTGCAACCGTCCATTTTGCTGGAAGGACAGCAGCACCAAATCTTTTCCTACAGCCGGTACGCTGCACACAACAGCCTGTTGCTCTGCAGCTTTGTTCTTCACCGTTTGTGTCCTCCTGCGCTTTCATTCTCCCGGAGGCAAATTGTCGTCCAATTCTTGCACAGAACACTCTGCTCCTAGGTTTTGCTTCTGCCAAAACATGCCCAGGATGTGCACTTTTCTTCTAAACCCTCTGTACCATACCATTCTGCCTTTCTTGTCTGAATTTAAAAAGAAAGCTTCTCGGCTACATCTCGCAAAAAACAGCTGTGCCAAGACATCAAGTTTGCACAGAGGTTCCCTCTGAAACTTACGTTTGCACCACATTCAAGAGGCAGTCCTCTTTCTCTTGCAACCTGCAAAGCACCACCAAATCACCGCGCTGTTCACACACATCTTTTCAGCTTGAAGTACCACAGCGCAAATTACAGCCTCACAAGGACTAGAGTCCTGGAGAGATGTCTTGCACATAAAAAAATTCCAGGATAAAAACGTTTCCTTCATGTTCCCTTCTCCTTTCCCAGGCTGTGTTGCTCTGTTCAATGTCTTGGGCATAGAACCACTAATCCAGCAAGTACGACTCTCCTGCCACATTTCACTGAATGAGAGCTACATGTACCGTTTGGACTCTGCCGAGCAAAAAGCATAGAAGTGCACCTAAAGCTGAGGAAAAACTGCACCACAAAGAGTGGTTTGCCTTCTCCACTGCACCTACAAATGTGTTCTCCACTTCTCAGAGCCTAACAGCAACTGCAGTGTTTTCCACAGAAGGCTGGAAGAGGAATAGGTAGCAGCCCAGGTAGCTCTCATTGAACTGCCCCCTTACCACTTGCCACTTACAGCCAATATATTGTGCACAACAGCCTGTTGCTCTGCGGCTTTGTTCTTTGACATTTGTGTCCTGCTTGTCCTGGGGTACAATACAAAAATGTGTATTCTATCACCATCTGTTGAAATGTGGGAGGGGTGGTGATCCTTATCTATGTGGGAGATATCCTCTGCTGATGTGCCATCTGATAAAATCAGGGAGATGATCATCGTTATCTTTTCACAACCCATCCTTCCTCCAGAAGATATCTTCTGTTAATGGGCCATTAAGTCCCATTGTATGACTGATAAGATTACATCATCCCATTGGGAGATGCTCCAGCCAGGGGCAGGAGCCAAGCCTTTCCTACCTAGATAAAAAACTGGGGTTTGGAACGTGAAGGCAGCCCTTTCCACTGGATCCCAGAGGAAAGTCAGGCCTTTTCCACATCATCGCTGGACCTTCGGAAGAAAACTGCACCTTCTACAGGAGCACTGCTTCAACTGAATCACATCTGTCATCCAGGAGGGCTGCAGCCACCATTTATATGGACTGCTACCAACACCCTGACTGACAGGGTGTCAGGTTGTATTCTGACTCTGTTGGTGGTTTTTCTTTTGTATTATTGCATGTATTTTATTTTTTCTCTTTTTTTTTTCCTATTAAATTGTATTACTGACTTGGAGTCTTTCACTGGTTTTGCTTTCAAACCAATACACCTGCTGCACTTTCATTCTCCTGTAGGTAAATTGTCGTTTACTTCTCGCACAGAACACACTGCTCCTAGGTTTTACTTCTGCTGAATCATGCCTGGGACATGCACTTTTCTTCTAAACCCTCTGTACCATACCATTCTGCCTTTCTTGTCATCTGAATTTAAATGGAAAGCTTCTTGGCTGTATCTCACATAAAAGAACTGTGCCTAGACATGAAGCATGCCCTGAGCTTCCTTCTGAAACTTGTGTTTGCATCATAGTCAAGGAGTGTCTTCTTTCCTTTGTGACTTGCAAAGTGCCACCAAATCCCCACACACTTCTTTTCAGCTTGAAGTACCACAGTGCAAATTACAGCCTCACAAGGACTAGAGCCTCAGAGAGATGTCTCATGCAAGAAAATGTTCCAGGAAAAAAACGTGTCCTTCATGTTCCCTTCTCCCTTCCCAGGTTGTGTTGCTCTGCTTAATGTCTTGGGCATAGAACCACTAATCCAGCAAGTACTGCCACTCTCCTTCCTGAGTGAGAGCTACATGGACCATTCCGACTCTGCCAAGCAAAAAGCACATAAGTGTACCCAAAGCTGAGGAAAAGCTCTGCACAACACAAAGTAGTTCTGTATAGTATGCATGCTGCAATGTGGCAAAGCTGATTGTCATGGCTCGGCTTCAGTTCTCGATGGATCAGATATGGCCAAGAATGACACAGCAGAGTGTTGTGGTGATGGTGGCTGCAACAAAACTTTTGGGTTTGTAGTATTGAGGATTTAAGTGGCAAAAAAAAAAGGAGCAGGAACAACGGAGTTGGCTGAAAGTTGAAGAATTTTAATGGAAAATAAAACAGGGATGATGCCCAGAAACCGAACACTGTATGGAGACAAGCTCCGAGGGCCCAAAACAAGGAGGGGTGTGACAATATATACCCTCGGGGGAAGAACTTTCTGGAGCTATGACCAAATAAGGGGAACGAGAAACCAATAGGAGAACAGAACTTGAACCAATTTACATAACAACACTAAGGACTGTGGGATAGAGCACCTAGGTTTGCCCTAAATTGACAAATGTTTCCCAGGGCTTGAACTCAATGCCTGGTTCTTTCTTGGTGAAATCTGGCTGACACTGTGTCCCAGCCAGGCTGACTCCCACAGCAGAGCACCGGGCTTGTTTGAGCAGCGTACTGAACTTCAAAAGTCCAGAAAAAGCTCATTCAAAATTGGAGTCAGCTGAGAATGCTCTTGCTGCTTGGAAAAGTAACACACAGCTGTTGAACACCTCTGCACATGATGATAAACTTCTTACACCTTAATTTTTGCAGATTTTTGCGGAACAATAATGCGTTCTTAAAGTATGTGTTCTCCAAACAGCTCTGAAACAGCAAACTCTGTACCATCCTCCTCACAGAGGCATGCCATCTACATTTTGCACTCTTGCAGCTCAGTTTCCAAATTTCAGCAGCTGCTATCCTAGCAAGAAGCTCTGGAAGTAAAAGCCAGTGCAGGGCAGCACCTTCTGCTTTGCCTGCGTAAGTCACATCAAACTCAGCCAGTCATTGTGTTCTTTCCTTCTTCACTGCATCTACAAATGTGTTGTCAGCATCTCAGAGCTTAACGGGAAACATAATGTTTTCCACGGAAAGCTGGAAGAGGAAAAGGTAGCAGCCCAGGTAGCCCTCATTGAACTGCCCCCTTACCACTTGCCACTTACAGCCAGTACGTTGCGCGCACCAGCCTGTTGCTCTACAGCTTCATTCTTCACTGATTGTATCCTGTTGCACTTTCATTCTCCCGGAGGCAAATCGTTGTCTACTTCTCGCACAGAACACTCACAGAACACTGCACAGCCCTGTCCAATTCCTCAGAGTGGTTCAGAAGTGAGGCAACTCTGATTTCTCCCCACAGACCCTCACTCCAATGGTCTTTCTGTTCAGTCCATGGCTCTCCTGGGTATTATTTCCTGAAGCCTTTCTGCCCAGGATGTTTCTCTCTATGCAGTCCTAACCACAGCCCAGTAATGAATTCAGGTGGTTTCCCAGAGAGTAGTGACCTCAAAGCACTGTTTTTGCCAGCAGAACTGTGCTACCCCCAGGTGCTGATGATGGTATTTGTGCTCACTCAGGTTCATCTCCCCCTACCACACACACAATGCACTGCTGAAATCTCAGTACAGAGCAAACAAGGCCTGCTGGCCTGGTCACTTGGTGTCCCTCCATGCAGGGACAAAAAACCTCCTGCAGGTTGGGTTGAGGCCAGTGCTGGGTATCCCAGGCTGTCGCCAGAACAAGGACAAAACCCAGGCCCTGTTCTACTGCTCCCTCAGGTCCATCCCAGGAGTTCTGGCTGTGCCAGGACACTGCTGAATGCCCACCTGCCTCAGGCACTGGCCTTGCTCTGCCAGGGCATTCCTGCAGCACATTTCTGACAGCAGCTCTGGAGGACAGCAAAGCTTTCCTGCCCTGTGCTCAGGAAGTGCCCTTTGCTGGTGGAACTGCTGTGCTGGAGCCCAGCTGTGTCCCAGCAGTGCCCATGGCCTGTCCCTGCCTGTGGTCACAGCATGGACACGCAGCTCAACAGTGACCAAGCTGCCAGAGCACTGCGGCCTTACAGCCACAGAAGGGCTGGGAAGGAGAGGGTGGAGTTGGGAAGCACAGATGTGAGAAGAGCCAGTGCCACTGTCCGTGGCTGTGCTGCTGTGCTGAGAGTCTCTTCCCTCTACCTCTGCTCACAGGCACTGCCCCTGCAGAGACAGAGAAGGGCTGAGGAAGAAATCTGGAAACACAGGTCAGGGCATGCATTTGTTTTTTATTTAAATGCACAGGGAAGACACCTCTTACACGTCTTTGTGTTTCAAAAGAAAGGTAGATATTAATGTACAAATGCAAAGAGTAATGCTACAGTATTTTGTAAAAAACACAGCAACAATAGAAAAAGTTACTGAAGAAAAAATGGACAAATAGGGAGAAAAAAGGCTGAGATTGTTACATTCTAAATGCTCTGGTGCAGAAGAGAGTTTAATGCTTCTGAAAACATAGAGTCATCAATCTTCTTATGCTATCTTTGAGCTCCTCATATCTCACGCTGTAGACGAGGGGGTTCAGTGCTGGAGGCACCACCGAGTACAAAACTGACACCACCAGATCCAGGGATGGGGAATAGTTGGAGGGGGGCTGCAGGCAGGGAAACGCTGTAGTACTGAGGAACAAGGAGACCATGGCCAGGTGAGGGAGGCAGGTGGAAAAGGCTTTGTTGCAATCCCTGCTCAGGAGGGATCCTAAGCACAGCCCTGAAGATCTGCACATAGAAGAAAACAATGAACACAAAACCTCCACATACCAAACAGGCCCTATAAGTTCCCTGAGGTAGGATTTCGAGCAGGAGAGATTGAGGATGTGTGGGATTTCACAGAGGAACTGGCCCAGAGAGTTCTTCTGGCACAGGTGTGGCTTTTTCTGGCCCTTAATGGGGTCTTCACCCTTTCCTCCGGTCTAGCTCAGCTGTTAGGGTGAAGCCTCCCAGGCCCTTGCCACATGGACGTAAATAAGATAACAAAAGAGGCCCTTTCCCCTGATGAAGTTGCAGGGTTTTTTTCTTGTGGATAGCGAGGAAAAAAGAGCGAGGACAGGGGGTACAGGTCTTTTCTAGGGTCTGAAAAGGGGGACGGAGAGAAATTGGATCCCAGCCAGCCCTGTATGGCCAGGAGGGGAGAGGGACCAAGCTACAGAGCATAGCAGGGGTCACGGAATGTACCATTTACAATGCATCTCGGAAATGCAACACACAGGGGCAGGGAAAATGTATTGGCCATGTGCAACAGAGCATTGAGAAAGCCACTGGACCAGGCAGCTGCTGCCATGTGGGCACAAGCTCTGCTGCCCAGGAGGGTCTTGTAGTGCAGGGGTTTGCAGATGGATGCTTAGTAGTCATAGCACATGCTAGTCATGAGGGAATACTCTGCTTCAAAAAAGAAGAAAACCAGAAATACCTGTGCATGACATCGTGAGTACGAGATGATTCTGGTGTTCCAGAGGGAATTGCGCATACTTTTGAGGACAGTGGTGCAAATGGAGCCCAGGTCACTGAGGGCCAGGTTGAGCAGGAAGAAGGACATGGGAGTGTGCAGGTGGTGGCGCAGGCTATGGCGCTGATGATGAGGCCGTTGCCCAGGAGGGCAGCCAGGGAGATGCCCTGAAGAGGCAGAAGTGCAGGAGCTGCACCTAGTGCTTGTCTGCCAGTGCCAGCAGGAGGAAGTGGCTGATGGAGCTGATGTTGGACATTTGCTGTGTCTGGGCTCTGGGTACTGTCATGGAGAAAGAGACAGAGGAGATATCTGTAACCAAAATCAAAGGCATTTCTCATAGATCCTCCCTGTACCACTAACACACACACACACATCCACACACACACCCTTTTGTGTTTAAGAAATCTAGGCTTTTCTCTTTAAGTTCCCTACTATATCTCTACTGGTAGATTTGGATATCAGAAATCCTCAGC
This sequence comes from Sturnus vulgaris, assembly GCF_052056855.1. Lineage (NCBI taxonomy): Eukaryota > Metazoa > Chordata > Aves > Passeriformes > Sturnidae > Sturnus > Sturnus vulgaris. The sequence goes on from NC_142243.1 coordinate 48,901,953, forward strand.
AATTCTGCTACACTAAAGGACAACACAGCAAGTTCTGTGAGGAAAAGTGGTGAGTGGAGAGGGAAGAGAGGTGGTCTGTCATTCTGACCTGCTCAGAGTTTCTCTGGTCTTTAAGCATTCTTGGGAAAGGGTGATCACCCTCCCATGTTTTCCTTAAAAACCACCAGGTACTGCTGAGAGCAGATGGATCCAACACAGTCCAGCAACACATTTGTATCCTTGGACTCACGTGACTCATTTCACCATCCCAATAGCATTTTCAATGTCATAGCACATCTGCCTTTCCCTGTGGGTCTTTCAGATAAGACAAAGATGTTCTAGAACAGGTTGGCATCTTTACAAAGGGCTCCCACCTTGGAAGGAAATCTCAGAGAGACTTCCAAGTGTCCCAATGATGGCATTGGAGTAAGGGAAATAGAGCTCCTTCCTTGGCTGCACTGACAACATTGCCCACAGTTGAGCACTGGGAGCAGCATCACCCTGAGCCAGCTGTGCCCCCTCCCAGAGCCCCCAGTGCCAGGCAGCTGCTCCCAGCCCTGTGCTCTGCAGAGGAACCTGGGCCCATGGCTGTAGAGCTGCCCTATGGCTCTGCTGCAGCTCTGCCTGCACAGGAGGGACTTGGACCCCAGAGGACAGAGGCTTGGTTGGGGGACGAGAGGAAGGGGGCTTGTTCAGAGGGAGGGGCTGCACTGCAGGGAATCCTATGGAGATCTCTAAACTCTCCCTGCCAAACATTTCTGGGTTTAGTTTTCTCTCATTGCCTGATGTTCTCTCTGTGTCCTCAAGATTTTCCTCCTGGAGGTGTTTCCCTATGCCTGATGTTTCCCTGCCAGCACTCACAGCCTCCAAATCTCTGTGCACTTTCCTTGGCATTACAGAACCCTGCCTGTTTGCAGGGCACTGGCTGGGGGCAGGTTCTGTTTGCAGGTGGGAGAAAGGACAGGTCAGACTAACCCTGATATTTCCAGCAAAGGGGATGCTGGTGCTGCCCATGGGCAGATGAGTGGCTGAAAGCACTTTAGGAAACTCCTGTAGACTTACAGAGCAACTAAAGCTACAATACCAGGCTCTCAGATATTTGTCAAAATTCATAATTTCGTAATATTTTGTGCTTTCCATTGTGCAGGAGAAGGAGGTTGGAAACAATCTCAGGAAATTTCCTTGTCTATATAAAAATCTTCCCCTTGAAAATATTCTGGAAGTGAGCTGAAGTTCTCAGCTTGTCCTCCTCTACACCAGAGATACTCTGAGCTGTAGCTACAGAATCTGTAGTCACTGGAATTTCCAGCTTTAGGAGATCATTTCAGGAGCTGCAGCTACCTTGTCCTGCAGCGAGAGGATTCCTCTGTCAAGGGCTGGGAATGATTCTTCTCCAGTCACTTCTCAGCATCTTCCCAGCTCCGACTGACTGAAGCTCTCTTGTGCTTTGCCCAGGGTGGCTGCAGGCAGTGCCCCAGCCTTGCTAGGCTGGGAGAGGAGCTGTTCCTCAACAGAAATGTCTTTTTGAAGCCCTTCTTGGTTACCAGGAGCTGCCTCTGTGCAAGAGCCCAGCTCTGCTCAGCAGCATAGACACAGCATAAGGACTTTAATGACTCTCTCAGGGCTTTGGTATTGTTTACATCAGACTCAGTCTCTGAGACTATGCTCAAAATACTTCTCAAGAACTCAAAGTCAGGTTCAAACTCCAAAGTTTCTTGAAGTTTTAATGGTCCCACTGAGGGACGCAACTGTGAAAGTGTCCCCAGGTTCCAGATAAAACAGAATACTAGTGGCAGTGATGACAGGTAGGGACAAACAAGGGAAAGGTGTCTCTGATGCTGAGCAAACCTGGATGTGTTTCAGGAATGCAAAAGGCCATGGCCTGAGCCCCAACCCCTGGCAGAGCAGATCTGGTCCCTCCCTCATTGCTCAGGGCTCTTCCCGGTGTTACAGTATGGACTAGAAATCCTGAATATTAGAATATAAAGTGTATAAACCATAATAGTAGTAGTAATGCTAAGACTTGGAGACTGCAGTTCCCAGAGTAGGCCCTGGGAAACTAATTTAGGAATGTGCTGTGCTGAGAAAACAATGTTCAAAAGATTCAGCAAAGCATGCAGAACTGCTAGTGATAAGGTTAAAGTATAATCATAAATAAAGTACTGGTGGTGGGCAGTGGCGTAAGAGAGAGATTAAGGGGGAGAACACTATAGTCCTAGGATAAGCAACCATGTAAGATTTATGACGTAAAATGCTATCTACAAGGTGAATGTATCTATATTATTTAGAAGAATGTGTACTTCTGCACATAAACCATTTGTAAAAAGGGTATAAAAAACCCTCTAAAAAAGGGAACCGGTGGGATCCTGACTTTGGACGCGAGTCCGCAGGTCCCCGGGCCCCGAATAAAGCACCGCATAAACTGACACTCTGTTAGTTTGTGTTTTACTTGGGGTTTCGGGCAGCACCAGGACACTGGGCTGTGAGGATGTGCAATGCCAAGGGCAGGACCTTGCCAGGTTGCTGAGCAGGGACAAGGAGGCAATGAGGCCCCAGCACAGCAAGGGTCACTTGTCCCCTCCTGGCCTCAGGCCCAGGGCCAGCAGCCATGGCCAAAGTGCTGCAAGAGTTGGCTCTGTCAGGGCCTTTTATCTGCTGCACATCCCTGTGCCCTCTCCAGCCCAGGCTGTCCTATGGTGTCCATGCCCTGCGCCTCTGTCCCTGCAGTCTGTCATCATCCCCCAGCTGCCCCACCTCCCTGGGCCCTTCCTTTGCTGACACCTCTGCCTCCTGCCTGCCTCTGCCTGGGCACACAAACTCTTGACCTTGAATACCAAAAGGTTTAATTCAATTTTTACAGTGCCTGTGAACTTCTACCACAGGAACAAGGCATGCAGGGCCTGCTTTCCCACCAAGGATTATTGGAAGACATAAAGGAGACATCTGGCTCAAGGGTGCAGCGATACAAGGGCTGAATGTGGAAACTTGGGGAGGGTTTTATGGTAATTATTTATTTATTATTTATTGTAATACTCATTTATTGACTCAATACAAGTAACTCACTGGTAGAATTACATGTCCACGTATGTATGGTTAGGAGTTATCCATCACTAGACCTCAAGCCTGAATAAATTATATCCTCCTAAATAGCAAATTAGTGTTAAAGGAGTCTTATTCTGATATTTCAGAGATTTGTTGACAGCAGGGCCTCACAGAACCAAGGACTCTTCTGTGACACTGTGCAAACTCATGGAACAAAGGGGCCGTTGTGACACAGTGGAATCCCACGGAACCAAAATTCATTTTGGCATATTGGGGCCACACTGAACCAATGGTCCATTATGACACTGCAGATCCAAGGAAACCATTGTGACACAGAGAAACTTCTTGAAATCAAAGCGCCATTCTGACCTCATGGAGCCATGGACCCATTGTGACACTGTGGAACCTCATGGAACCAAGTTGAATGTTATACTATGGAACCTCATGGAACAAAGTGATACCGCAGAACCAAGGAGACTGTGAGACAGGGAATTGAAAAGTAAGGAAGAGTTCATCAAAAACCAAGACAATGAGGAATGCGTGACATTTACTATGCTTGCAAAAATCGGGAGACAGACTGGTTTGTGATAAATGGAGCCAGAACTTGCAAACAGCGTGAGGGGTGAAAGGCTACCAGTGATAAGTGATAAATCCAAAACCCTAAACCAGCAAGAACTAATCTCAAGGTCTGGAATGTGCTGAAATGGCTAAGACGCATGCTCCAGAGACAAAGTTAAAAAGTTCAAGTGCAATGAAGAGTTTGGAAGGCTTCATCAGAGAACCCCAACAACCCCTGAATTGGAGAGGCACAAGCACAAGAGGACTTTTCATTCATTTGAATACGAAGCAAGAGTAGGCGGGGCTAGAACATTAATATGTATTAGGCATATTGTGTAATCCTAGGCTTTTAGGGAATAAATAGAGCAGTAGTTTGAAGTTTCAGGGTGCATGCTTTGGGAGGAATTATCCCCATGCACCTCAGAGCTGAATAAATGCATACCTACTTTATAACTCTCATTTCTTATGAGTTATAGAGTCTTTCCATGTATCAGCTGTTGTTGACAGTACGAAATCTCATGGAACCAGAAGTCCATTGAGACATAGCAAGGCCTCATGGAACCAAGGGTCCATTGTTAAACTGTGTGGTTGTTGCAATTATGTTGAGATGGACACAGTTGGCACCAACATCAGTCCTTTATTAAAAACTTCTCATGCCTTCTCTTAGTGAACTTCTTTCAGGCAACTCTGACTCCTTTCCTCGCAGGCAGCTCCACACAGCACTGACTCCTTCTCTTATCTCTGCACATTTCCTTCTTCTTTCTGAATGACTGGCTAAACCCCAACCTGTCCTTTAACCTGGCTGCCTAAGTCTGTCTGTCTCTCACACAATATTTTCTAACCTTATCTGTCCCTTGCACGACCCCATGTCCCTTACCTCCTCACAGCACAGCCAGCAGACTCCATCCCAAACTGCAGCAGACTCTGGGTCTCCAACCCCAACTTGCTCTCGACTAGCTAGCCCAATCTTTTTTAACACACATGCTCATTGGACAGGCAAGGCTGTCTCCACTTCTTGGTAATCAGTACAGCTGTAATTCATTGAGGAAAATTGCCTTCTGCACTATCCCTACCAACCATCTCCCCACAAATTCCCCCTTTTTAAATTCAATTAGAGTAAATTGACATTATAACACATTCACATATTTCATTTCAGACTAAGAGTTATGCAATTGTTTGGGTAACACATCAAAATAAGGACATATGCTAGTTCTCAAATATTCCAAATAGTTTGCCTAGCTTTACTTTATGATCGTTTCTTTCAGCAAGTTCTTATATAAAAGATAATTGTCTGCATGCAGCAGATTATGTCAGAGTTCTTTTAAATTGATTAGGTATTTACCTTTCCTCAGAGCCAAGAGTCTTATCTTTTACTTAAGTTTATCCTAACATATAAATAATTTATTTGAATTTCATTACTGAAAGTGAAAGTTTACAGTAGCATAACAACCACATACAATTTATTCCAGTTAATTATTTTTCATTCTTTTGTCATTGGTTGTTAACTACATCTTTTTGCTTGCTTTGGTTTAGTTTTGCAAACAAACCAACAAGAACCATAAAAAATGAATTTTATTACAAGTGATTTGCAGAACCTGGCAAGGTGTTTAATGTTTCTGAAATCCTCCAGTCATCAGTGTCCGCACTGCAGCCTTGAGCTCCTGGCTCCTCAGACTGTAGATGAGGGAGTTCAGTGCTGGAGGCACCACCGAGTACAAAACTGACAGGGCCAAATCCGGGGATGGAGAGGAGATGGAGGGGGGCTTAAGGCAGGCAAATACTGTAGTGCTGAGGAACAGGGAGACCACGGCCAGGTGAGGGAGGAAGGTAGAAAAAGTTTTGTGTCATTCCTGCTCAGAGTGGATCCTAAGCACAACCCTGAAGATCTGCACATAGAAGAAAACAATGAACACAAAACAGTGAAATCCCAAGTTTTCTGAAGTTGGAGTGGGAGCAGGAGCGTTTGAGGATGTGTGGGATTTCACAGAAGAACTGGCCCAGGGCATTTCCACGGCATAAGGACAGGGAAAATGTATTGGCCGTGTGCAACAGAGCATTGAGAAAGCCACTGGACCAGGAAGCTGCTGCCATGTGGGCACAAGCTCCGCTGCCCGGAAGGGTCCTGTAGTGCAGGGGTTTGCAGATGGACACTTAGCAGTCATAGCACATGGTAGTGAGAAACGCAAATTCTGATGCAATGAAAAAGGCAAAGAAAAATATCTGTGCAGGAGATGGTCCTGGTGTCCCAGAGGGAATTGTGCATACCTTTGAGGACAGTGGTGCAAATGAAGCCCAGGTCGCTGAGGGCCAGGTTGAGCAGGAAGAAGAACATGGGAGTGTGCAGGTGGTGGCCGCAGGCTATGGTGCTGATGATGAGGCCGTTGCCCAGGAGGGCAGCCAGGGAGATGCCCTGGAAGAGGCAGAAGTGCAGGAGCTGCACCTGCTGTTTGTCTGCCAGTGCCAGCAGGAGGAAGTGGCTGATGGAGCTGTTGGACATTTCTTCACTCTGGGCATTGTGGACTGTTGAAAGGAGATATTGACAATCTAGGACCGATTTCCTTGAGTCAATCCTGAGCAATTATATTAGGAATCTTCTCAAAACTACTTCTCTCCTCTGATGGGCGTCACGCCTTCCCCCTCCAACTTCTCCCTACAGTCCATGGGGATCTCCCAGGCAACCTGAGAGCTGCCCCTGGCAGATGGCACATCCCCTGGCCTGGCCAAGAGCCCTCAGGGCTGAAGGACCTGCTCTGCAGGACAGCCCTGGGCAGCCGTGGCTGCAGCCCCTGCTTCATTCCCTGCAACCATCCCTGGCAGCAGGAGCTATCCTGCCCTGTCCTTCTGACATAACTGTTATTAATTGTAAGCTGTTTAATGCTCTTTTTTTGCTTTATTATTACTTAGCTAAAGATAGATGACAAAGTTGGCTGCTTTACAAACCATCACATGCCATTGTATAGCTATTTATAAGACATTATTTTAAGAAGCTTTTCTAACTACTATTACTGTGAGGTTTTTAAAATATATTGTAGAAACTCTTCCAGTTAAGGCCTGGGTCCTGGCCAAGTCCTAGCCCTAGCTGGTCAGGAAGTATGCCAACAAACCCAGGTGGTCTCTGCACCAAAACTGTACTCTGGTGATTCTGACTTGCCAAATTTGGACCTATAATAGCTGGAACTCCTTTTAAAGTGAACTTGGAAATCTTACCCAGGAATGGTTCTCCAGGTCTTCAATCTAAAATGAGGCTTACCAGTTTCTGCAGACTCTGGGTGATGGTACAGTATTTAGGAAATTGATAATGCATTGTTTTAAATCTTCATTCTTTCATGTACTACTAATTGTGTGTATTATCTAATTTATTTCTGCTTAGTGTAAGTTTATTGTTTTGCCACATATTGCTTTGCTTTTTATGTTGTGTTTATGTTCATAACAAGAGACACACGTTAAAAAACAAAAGAAGGGGGATTATGGCTCTTCAAGAACGTTTACACTAATATTTATACTAAAAATTTTCAAAGCAAATCAAATCAAGTCAAATTTGATCCTTAGCAGAGCAGTACTACTTTGAAGGTTTGCATGTGCAGAGGCAATTTCTAGAAGTTTTTACGTAAAGATCTTTAATCGAGTGTACAATGATAAGGCCTAGCTAATTTACTAAGGGAGCTAATTTACTTAGGGATAAGGTATGTATGTGTTTTATTACCAACAGGTCCGAAGTAGTTACCTGCTCATCTGGACAAACATTGATTGCCTCCCAGAGAATAAAATCCAGAGAAAAGAAAAATTACCTAAATTGCCATCCAGCCCTGAGGTCCAAGACAAGAACAGAAATAGGACTGCCAAGACATGGCTACATGAATCTGTCTGACCACTTTTTAATCTATTTACGCTAGTATACAAGCCCTTCAAGATAGTGTCAGCAAACTAAGAGTTGTGGATGATAGTGACTGGCTTGGACACATAGTCAGAGGATGAGCGCTTACTAGTTGGCTGAAAAATTTAGCAAAGACAGGAATTTATGTTTTAGCCATATTGTTATTTTGATTATTTCTTTGCCTTGTTTTTTGCAATGTGTTCAAAAACAGATAGACATGTCTGTGTGGAACAGAAAGGGGGAGATGTGGGGATAGAGTTAGAGAGCAGGACTGGAAGCACTGCTCAGCTTTTAACAACCAACATAGATGTGTTAGCCATAGTAGGCTGCAAGCCTTGGCAAGAGCAAGTGGGATTCTGAAAAAGGAATGTAAGAGATAAGAAAGTGCTTGATACCATGTGCTTAGTATGTGGTTTTGTGGAGAATCATGAGAATATTGTACATAGCTGGTTTGCTTGGAATGAGGCACTGATTAAGCAATGCTACTTAGTTACAATGAAGCAATATAGCCTAGTTACATGAATAATATTGGTGTGCTATTTCTAGCTAGAGCTGAAAATATATATAAACTCAGCTGTGTGTATCCATAAATGGTTTCATGCTTGCATCAAGCTGGAGACCCCATCTCTTTATTACCACCGCCATCAGTATAATACCTAGGTCTTGCTTTGCCAAGTTTTCACAATATATCTTATTTCAGTGGCTTTTCCTAGCAATTAAATTCCTGTGTGGTTTGTTCTATAATGTTTGTGCTATGTGCTGTATTTCCCCTCCACCTGCTTAAGCATGTTATAGGCTTCTAAAATCCTGAATTTTCAAATACATATGTGTTCCCCATCTCAACAGAGGTTTATGATGTTTGTCCTTGCTGACCCTCACATCCAACTGCCCCACAAACAGCCCTGAGCCACCCACGAGGGACAGGCCGTGCTGTCCCAGGCCTGGGCTCAGGACTTGGCCTTTCTGCTTCCTCCAGCTAGCCCAGGTCTTGCTCAGCATTGCAGTTCCATGCTCAGAGCCTTTGGCTCCCTGCAATCCTGGCCTCAAGGATCTGCTGTCACTAGTCCCTGGGGAGGCTTTGGCATTCCCTGCCCTCAGTGAGGCCAGTGATGCTCCAAGGGACTTGGAGTTTTGCTTCTGACTCCTTGAGGAGTTTCTTCAACCTTCTCTCAGTGCCTGAAGGTCCTGGACTCAGCCCCAAATCCACCATGAGGTTTATTAAAGTACAGAAAGTGCTCAGGAGCTCTTTGTCTTCTTTCAATTGTCTTCAAGTCTCCAGGGCTTGTGCAGCTGATTGGAGTCAGTTTGGAGTTTTCTTAAGGAGGAAGATTTCAAAGTGTACCTCATGATTTTTGTTTTTAATCAAATTTGTTGGTGGTTTTTTTTACTTTTCATTTAAGAGCACAGGTGATAGAAGCATTCTCCAAGTGATCTTGATGCTGAATGTCTCCTTACGAGTTCTGGACACATAGAAGAATGAGTCCCTTGTTGGCTGACCCTGTTCAGACAACATGCTCCTCACCCTCAATCTCACCATATCTGACATTGGCCACCTTTTGGGACAGACATCCCAAAATATCCATAAATGTTAATATAATTTATTCTTTAGTGTTCATATATTAATTATTAAGTGTATTTATTACATTTATTTCTATTTATAATGTTTTTATTACTTAGTGTTTATATAACAAAATCTATATATTTTTACAGTTATGGAAATTAATCATAATTGGTTCTAAGTAACACAGTTCCCTTTGTTATAAATTTACTCACCACAATCGGGTAGGTCAATCAATAAGGCAATTTATTAATTCATTGATAAGGAATGGGCAAGCAGCACTGGGGACACGGGGAGTCTGCGCTCCACCAACACGTCTGTCCTACCCCTGGTCACTGCCCCTTTTATCGGCAGTTTCTGGTGGGGCTGTGTCATGCCTACTGTGCTGGGGTACAAGCCCGGGCAAGCCCGAACACGTTGGCTACCACTCAAGCAGAAGTAGCTACAAGTCCCCAGGTCTGGACAAGGCTTGAACATGTTGTCAGCTTACACTCCTAGCAAGCAGGTAACAGTAGTAACAAGTCTGTTCATGTCCACACAAGCCTGCGTTTTTCCTTATACATAAAAAGTGGATACAATTCATAATTATAGTGACAAAATAATAAAAAATACATGAAAACAAAAAGCCAACAATTTACAGCAAAGTGATTTAAACAAATAAAATGGAGTCCAGGGAGACATTTCTGGGACACATTTGTGGCAGTTTTGGGTCTGTGGATGGAATTTAGAGAGAACTTGAGGGTCTGCAGGACATTTGGGGAACCAGGTGGGCACTTGGAGGGGCACTGACAGATTCTGAAAGACAATTTTGAGTCCGGGGGACCTCTTGGTGGTCCAGGGGGGCACTTGGAGGTCAGGGAGGGGAATCTGGGGCCTTTCTGGGTCCGGGCAGGCAGTTGGGGGGGCTCTAAAGGGGCTCTCTGGGGCGTGGGGAACATGGGAGTTGTAGGCGTGGGTATAGTATGTTTTATTGGGGCCGTGGAGCATCACGGGAGTTCTAGGCACAGCTGCAATGCCTCTCAGTGGGGCATGGAGCATGATGGGAGATGAAGTCACGGCTGGAATGGCGCTCTACAACCACCCCGGAGTATGATGGGAGCTGTAGTCCCAGAAATAGCTTGGATGGGACCTGATGGTCCGAGAAGGGATTTGGGGGACAGTTTTGCATCCGAGCAGCAACTTGAGGTCCTCAAGTATAGAGTACACAGTTCAGGAGCTCTTGTGGGGGAGCTCAGGGAGCTCTAACAGGGCTCTTTAGGGCACATAGCATGGCAGGAGTTTTAGGCACATGTTGCACCTGTGTTCTGGCCTTCTGATGTTGATGGATTTCTTTTACACTTTCTCACACTCTTTCTGGTAAACAGTGGATATTTTGCATTCCTCCTTGGAGGAAGAGAGAATTGAGGGACATGTGATGAACCAATGGAGTCAAGAGGTCTTACCATCACTGTCCAATCCATGCTCATTGTTGGAATTCTATAAATAGATATGTAATGTAAATAAAGAAGTCTTTTCCTGCTCGTCTTCCTTGGAGTCAGGTGTGAGTCTCTCTCTCTCTCTCACTGTGGTAGCGCCACAGTGCCACAGGCACAGAAATTGGATTATGAGGGGCTCTGAGGCCATGGGGAATGAGTGGAGATGAATTCATAAAAGTGGCTGTAACAGGCATCTATAGGGTTGGGAGCATCCAGGGGATCCGTTGATGCTTTTGGGGGGTCCTGAACAGGTGCTGAGGGGACACTTAGGGATCCTGGAGGGTTTGGAGGACACTTATGGGACATATGGGCACAGACACTGGGGTTCTGTGGAGTGCAGGGCATGACGGACCATGTAATCCCAGCTCCAATGGGGCTCTATCAGGCCACAGGGAAGGATGGTATTTAGAGGCAAAAAGAAAAATTGGTGCTGACACAAGGCACTGCTCCAAGGCCCAATCCCCTGCGTTGATTGGCTGCAGCAGTGATGGGTGGGAGCCTCAGCAAGTGGTAAGCACCTGAGGCGGGAACAGCCCATTCAACCCCTCCAGACCCTCCCAGTACAGCTCAGTACAGTCCCAGTGCCCCTCCAGACCCTCCCAGTACAGCTCAGTTCACCCCCAGTACCCCCCAGTCCCACCCAATACACCTGGGTTTATTCCCAGTCCCTTCCAGTTCCCCCTGGTGTCATCCATAGTAAGCCCCAGTGTCCCGAGTTCCCCACAGTGTTCCCAGTGTCCCCAGTTTGTCCTAGTATTTCCCAGTGTCACACCCAATATATCCTGGTGTCTCCCACAGGGTTCCCACTGTTCCCCAGTATGTCCCAGTTCCTCCCCAGTGTTCCCAAGGAAATGAACTTTTCACAGTTGCTGTGGCACCCAAACCCAGCAGTGGGATCAGTGCAGTGTCCATGGCCACAGCCACTGGCAGTGGCCCAGTGCAGGTTGAGATGATGATCCACCCTCACAGCTGGCCCAGGGAAGCTCTGGAGTGGTTTTTGGTGACATCTTGGGAGTGTGTCTCTTTGCAGTGGAGAAAATCAGGAGTTTTAGACAGGATGGGGTTGGAGAATGTGGAGCAAGGTTGTCCACACTGGATCAGACCTCAAAACACAGCTTCTCTGACCAGGCCACACCTCCTGAGGAGACACCCTGGATCAATATTAATCACAGAATGCTGCAATCACCTTTGCTTTAAGAGAACAGTAATAAAATACATCATTTCAAATAAGAATGTGTATGTCTTACAAGGTCTTTGAAATATTTCTCCATTACTATCAAAGGAAACCTTCCTAATGAACTGCACTAGACCAGAAGGAAATCAAGGCAGAGCCATGGTTTGTTAGGAAACCTCTCAATAATTCAGTCATAATCAAACTCCAAAGTTTCAGATACCTTTCATGGGTCGCACTGTGGGATACGGCTGAGAAAGTGTCCCAAGGTTCCAGTTAGAGCAGGAAATTGGAGGCAGTGATGACAGGTGGGGACAGAGAGACGCCAAGTCTTGGTGCCTGGGGCACAGCAGCGTCTATGCCACCAAGGGCTCTGAGGAGACACCTTGTCCTGAGGCACTGGGGCCTCCTGGCACAGCCCCAGCAAGGCTGGGCACTGTTGCCCCTTGTCCTGCCCTCAGCATGCCCCCCACATCCCAGTGGCTTCAGGGATCTGCTGGGACGAGTCTCTGGGGAGCCTTGGTCAGGAATGCCCCTGGGGGACTCCTTCATGTTCCCAAGGACTGCAGGTTTTTCAAAGGATTTGCTTGGGGTTTTGCTTTTGCCTTGGAGTCTCTGAGAGCTTTGTGCAATCATGGCCTCCAATTATCTGCTTTAATTAGTCTCTTGAGAGCCTTTCTCAGCAACAACACTCAGTGGGGCTCAATGCCTCTAGGTGCTTCAGTTTTTTAATGTATTTTCCTTTTTTCTTTTCCACACTTAATCTCTGAGAGGTTTTTTTGGCAATCGTGGGCTCCAATTCTCTCCTCCAAAGAGTCCATGAGGAGTCTGTGTTGGGGATTGACCTCAGTGGGACCCATTAATGTTTTGAGAGACTTTGGGTTTTTCTTCTGACTTGGACTCCCGGAAAGGTTTGTGCAATCTCCTCTCAGGCCCTGAGGTTCAAGGGCTCAGCACCAAATATACCACAGGGCTCATTGGGATCAAGCAAGTCCTGACAAGCCATGACTCTGCCTTGATTTCCCTCTGCAGTTCATCAGGAAGGTTTCCTATGATAATAATGGAGAAATACATCAAAGAGCTTCTAAGAATTACACATTCCTATTTTAGAGGGTGTATTTTATACTGTTGTCTTTAGAGCAGAGGTGATTCCAGCATTCAGTGACTGATATTGATCCAGATGCTCTCCTCAGGAGGTGTGGCCTGGTCAGAGAAGCTCTGCCTTGAGGTCTGACCCAGTGCAGGCAACTTTGTTCCACATTCTCCAACCCCATCCTGTCTTCCCTCACTCACCTGGGACCCGCTTTGCCCAAGCTGCCACCAAGAAGGTTCCCCTTCTCACAAGGCAGAGATTTGCAAGGAATGTTTTAGACCTTTGGACTCCCTTGGTTCCACAAGGCCTTGTTGTGTCACCATGCACTCTTAGTTCTGTGAGGTTCCACAGTGTCACAATGGTTCCTTGGTTTCATGTGGCCTTGTTGTGTCACAATGAACTCTTGGTTCCATGGGGCCCCACGATGTCACCGGGGTTTCCTTAATTCTGTGAGGGTTTGCAGTGTCACAATGGATGTTTGGTTCCATGGGGCCCTACAGTGTCACAGTGGTCTCCATTTTCCTGTGGCAATCAGCAGCAACCAGCTTGGCTCCTGAAACACGCAAGGGTCTGCATGAGGCTGAACTTCCAAACTTTGGGGGGTTCAAGGGAAGAAAAGGAATAAGCAGGTTGGGTATGCTGTACTTTCCTAGTCTGTGGGCCAGTAGGGAAAGGAAGATGGCAATGTGCAGCCAGGAATTTAGGATAAAAGGAGGCTATGCCCTCTGAAACCTCAAGAGAGAAAACTTTGCGGGTGTGTGCCCCAGTGAATTCTCTCCTTTTAGTCCAATGAAGTTGAAGGACTCCTCTTTCTCCTTTTTGGACATAAATATATAGCCTTTATGGATTTTCCTGACAGTGGTAACATTGAATCTTACGGAACCAAGTGTCCATAGTTTCACAGTGCAGCCTCATAGAGTTCTGGAGACCATTGTGTTGTAATGAGAACACATGGAACAAAGGCTCCATAGTGACACTGCAGGGCTTCATGGAATGCAAGAGACCATCCTGATGGAATGGAAACTCATGAACCAAGTGCCCACTTGTTTACAGCATTGCCTCATGGAATGCTGGAGACCATTGTGCTGCCATAGAAATGCATGGCACAAAGGGTCCACTGTGACCAAGCAGAGCCTCATGGAATCCAAGAGACCACTGGATGAACTGGAAATGCATGGCACCAAGGCTCCGTTTTCACAAACCTGGGCCTGATGGAACCAAGGAGACCACTGTGATGCAATGGAATCTCAAGGAACCAAGGGTCAATTGTCAACACATCAGGCTCTCATAAAAAAACTAAGAACATTGTGATACAGTGGAATCTCATGGAACCAAGGCCCCATTGTGACAAAGTGCAGCCTGATGGAAACCTGGTGCCACTGGGACATCTCCAGCCTTGGAGAAAGCAAGTGTCCATTGAGACACAGCACAGCCTTGTGAATCACAGGAGAACACAGTGATGCCATGGAATCTTTGGGAATCAGTTGTAAACACAGCAGGGACTCATGGTAGCCAGGAGACCATTGCGACACAATAGAATCTCATGGAACCAAGTCTGAATTGGTTACAAAGAGGGACGTCATGGAACTCAGGAGACCATTGTAACACTATGGAATCTCGTGGAAGCAAATATCCACTGTTTCATATTGCGGCCTCATGCCTATTGTGACACAATGGAAAAATGTGGAACAAAGGCTCCCTAGTGACACAGTAGGGCCTCATGGAATCCAAGAGACCATTGTGATGGAATGGAAACTCATGGAATCAAGTATCCACTGTTTCACAGTTTGACCTCATGGAACCAAAGAGACCATTGTGGTGCAAAGGAATCTCAAGGAAACAAGAGTTAATTATCAACCTATTACCGATAAATAAAACTTTACAAAAGGAAGGCCTTGTAAAATCATGGCTCAGGCTTGATACTTCAGCTAAGTAGAAAAGGACTGAAGGAAAGAGACTCAGTTCAATTAGGGGTGGAAAAACATGCTATATAACCATCACGCATTCACATCTTCATGTATAGTGGTTGCTCTAATTATGTCTGTTATGCTTTAAAACTATGTAACTGATAATGGACTAACTGCTTAAAAATACCTGTTTTTTGCAATAAAGTGTTTCTCCTTTGCACCTGCCTGGAGACTCTGCGTCACTACGGACCCTCATCCACAGCTGGCACCTGAAGATGGAAAATCAACCTACAGTGAAGAGAGCCCCACGACTGAGCTCTACGGACTCAAGGAGAGGCCCCAGGCAGCACATCCTGACAGTAGACCCAGGCAGAGAATCCTTGCAGACTGAGGCAGCAGGCCCAGATACCCTGAGTGTCCCCCACCTTCACCTTACCACATCACAGTGTGCTCACTTTGAGGTGAGCAATACAGTACATAATAGGAGCAAAGTTGTCAGTTGAGCAAAAGCAGACCCTAGAGAATTTACAGCAGTTTTTACAACATCAGAACAGAGACATTCTTGATGTTCAATTACTTGCTTTGTTGGATTGGATTTCCACATATGTAAAAGACAATACCTCCCCCACATCAGAGGTTCTGCAGGGTGCTGTGGCTTCTCCACTGCCTGCCCCCACCGCCACCACAGCTTCTTTGCCGCCTACCACAGCAGCTCTTTTACCGCCTTCATCCCCCCCAGCACAAGCCCCCCCCCCCCCCACCGCTGCTTCACTAACATCAGCCTCCTCACCCAGTATCGGCCCCTGGGCATGCTTGTTCCCCCTGGCTCTTTGAAGCCCCACCCAAGGTTGGCCCCTTGGCCAGTATTGGTCCCTGGGGCAAGAATGCCCCACCGGCTCTCTGTAGACTCCTGCCCTTGCTGGGCTCCCAGAATGCTGCAGCTCCCAGGTGGTACAACCCCCCTCCCTCCACCTAGCACTTGCCAAGAGCTGCCTGACTCTTGCCAAGAGCCACTGGCTGGCTTTGTGGCCATCTCACCCCCTGAGGAGCTGATTACTTGGGATAGTTATCCTGAATCAACCTATCCTTCAGATCTGGCACTCATGAATGTTCAAGTGATACAGTTGTACTCTACACAGAATCAGTGCACAGGCCCCTCATTTTTTACTGCGTACCTGGTTGTTTATGATCGAGGTCAAACAGCGGTTTGCAAAGACATAGATTACACTATTGTGAGAGAACTGCAGAGACCAGAGCAGGAAAGTGGTGTGTCTTCTGAAATTATTGCTTACTTAGAGACCATAAGTTCTTGTAAGAGACAGTCCAAAGTTTCCCTCATTTTTGCCTCACAACATTCTCGAGAAGACCCCGAGGAGCCCCACCCTGGTTGGCTTTGGACAGTGGTTTTCTGGCCTGATCGAGGTGGATACTTGCCAAGTGACTGTTTGCAGGTGTGTTGTGCTCACTGGACCTGCTGTTATGGTACCAACTGAAAGCTGCATGTCCTGCATGTCCGTACTTGCCTCTCGGAGCACCTCACAACGGTCCATAAATCTTCCCACCTCTTGGCCAGAAGCCACTCGCTTTAGAAAAGGACTATAAAAAAGCCACCCTCTGGAGAAGCTTTTGAGATCTCCCCACGGATGAAGACCTGTCTATTGGCTGAGGACCATGAGGATGTCCATCTCATCTGTTGGCAGCTATCCCCCTCTTTTTCTCTCTATATTTTGTTTCCTATATCTCTCCCCTCTATCTCAACTGAGTTGTTAGAATTCAATAAAAATGCATTGCTGTGAGTAAACTGATTTGTCGCCTACTGTGTCTTTTGCACCTCTGAGATCAAACGAACCATCATGACCCCCACCTGTGTTGGCAGATTGTGACAGTGCTGCCTATGTTCTTAGGCCTGCTGACTGGAAAAACATAATGAAAATTATCTTAACTATCATACAATATATGTTTTTTTCTCAGACTATTGTGAGTCCTGAATGGCTCAGGCAAGACACCTGCAGCAAAGGGATCCTCCTGTGCTTGTTGTTCAGTTAACCAGTCAAGGTGTGTATGCACATATCAGACTATCTATCCGCGTGATATTTATGGCTTCATTCCCCGCCTTTCTATTGTCGCACTGCAATGGATCCCAGTGACAGACAGGAATACTAACATTTCTTATACTAATAATCAATAGCGTCCCACAGAACCATACACAACGTTTATGAACAGGATGCAGGCTGTGTTCTCCCAACAGGTTGATGACGAGGACATGCGAAAAATCTGTTATGACAACTCGCATATGAAAATGCAAATGATGACTGTAAAAAAGCACTCTTACCTATTCGTACTCAGTGTACTTGTGATACAGTGGAGATGGCTAGTGCTTGCCAAAACGTACCTTATCTGTCCTGTAACACTAGCCCCGCTGCTGTGGCTTCTTGGCTCATTTACAGGGAGCATGAGGGAACAGTTGCTATCTCTGCAGTCCCCTGGTCACCTGAAAAAACATTGCCCTCTGCTCATGCCCAAAATCTAATCTCCTTCCACTACCACTCCTACTGCTGAGTGTCCCCTGTGCAAAAACACTGAGCTAAGGACTGCTGCACTCACCCTGCTGTGGAAGGTAAGCCCACAATTTTGGGAAACTGACAGCAGGGCTCATGCTCAGGCATCCCAGAATCAAGAATCACAGAATCAAACAAATGCAAAGCACAGCATCTGGCAAGCCAGCTCTTCCTCACAACCTCCAGAAGTGCCAGATTGGGCCTGGCCACCAGCCAGCCACTGACTCTGGAGACCCCCTCGGTTCATTTAGTCCCTACAGGTATATGGGGACCTTTTGGCAATAATGCATACTTTGCTAATTGGATGTTCTTCTGCCACTCAACTAGGGCTTTTTGTGTTACCTGGTGTCATCGACTCTGACTTTGAGGGTGACATACAGATTATGCTTTGGATGCCCAGTCTATTTGGTGTTCCATACAGGTGGCTGTCATTCAGGCAATTCAAGCAGCTGGATTAGGTGTTGCACCTGAGAAAGGACAGCAGCAGGCCCTGTGGCATTACCTAGGGTGGAAAATCACTCAGCAGACTATCTGCTCTTGGCCTGTAAAGTTTTGTGTTAAAGATAACTTAACCTTAAATTATTTGCACAAAGTGTTAGGTACCATGAACTTGTTACGTCCCATTCTAGGTTTATCCACAGAGCTTTTGCAAACTCTGCTTTACTCAAAGGTAACCTTGATCTCAACTCTTCCCAACAGCTAGCTCCAGAGGGTAGAAGGCCCTTGAATATTGTGCTCATGTACTGGAAAAGTGTCAGGGCTGAAGATGGGACCCAGATGAACCCATTGCCCTTGCTATAGTAGCTAGTAAATTTCAACCTTTTGCAGTTTTGTTTTAGTGTTTTTGCTGATGACAGTCATCCTTTATACATATTAGAGTGGCTTTTTTTACCTCATACAGTGACAAAGACTGTATGGACTGTCAATGACATGTTTGCACAGCTCATTATGAAAGACTGCAAGTGGCTGCAGATGTTCAGTGGCCAAGATCCACATGTAATCGATGTGCCTGTGAACAAAGAAAACTTGTCATGGTTGTTGTCAGAGGACACCAACTTTCGGATTGCACTTTCAGGCTTTCCAGAACAATTTTCTATTCACTACCCTTCACATTGTCTGTGGACAGAGGTGGTAGCGTCTCCTTCTATGCAAAACACCTGCTGAAGTTTGACCCCTGTCGATGAAATGTTATTATGGATGCATCCAGTAGAACCAGCAAAGCTGTGTTAGTATGGCGTATGGGTGACTCTGCCAAATGCTTCAGTGCAAATCTTGGAGTTAGCCACTATCTGCTATGCTTTTCAGTTGTTTCACAGGACCCGCTCAATATTGTAACTGATCCTGCATATGCTGCTAATGTAGTTTTTCATCTGGGATCCTCGTATTTGTGATATGTTGATAACCCTCTTTTACTACAGAGTTGCAAACACTATGGCTTTTGATTAACAACTGATAGCACAGCTTTTATATGCTACACGTTCGTTCTCATACAGGTTTACCCAGACCTGTTGTGGAAGGTAATAATTGTGCAGATCTCACTGTCATGCCAAATGTTGTAACAAGAAGTTGGCTCAGGCTAGGCTACCTCATTACTTTTTTCACCAAAATGTATGCTCTCTGCAGAAGCAATTTCAACCTCCTTGCAAGTTCATGACATTCTGCTTTCATCTCTCTCTTGCTATGGAGTTGTTCCTGCTCCTTTGGCAGAAGGTGTCAGTCTCAAGGCTTGATTGCCAATTCTATCTGGCAAGCTGGTGTTACTCACATTGCAGAATTTGGTCATTTAAAATAAGTTCATATAACTCATGATAGTTTCTCATATTTTTTAATGGCAACTGACCACACAGGAGAAAAGTCTCATGATGCTGCTCGTTATTAGCTCACATGCTTTGCTATTTGGGCCTTTCGGACACTATTAAAACTGACAAAGGCCCTTCTTATGCTTCTGAACAGACTCCCCAGTTCTTTACAACAATGGGGTGTCTCCTATAACACAGGTATCCCTCACTATCCCATTAGTCAGGCTATGTTGAACATGCCCACAGAACATTAAAATCTGTGCTTGAAAAACAAAAGAAGGGGGAGTTGGAGTGCCCACATGACAGGCTAGCAAAAGCCCTGTGCGTTCTCAGTTTTCTGAATCAAGATGAAGCTGGTCAAACAGCACGCGAAAGGCTATATTCTTTTGATGTAAAGGCTCGTGATGGTAAAAGACCCAGTAACAGGGCAGTGGGCAGGACCTGTAAGACTTGTTAATGTGGAGAAAGGGATTCTGCTTGTGTCTCCACAGGTCACCACATGAAATGGATTCTTTTGCTGTGTGTGAGTCCATTTGTTGCATCATCCTGACTGGCAAAAGCACTGCATCTTACTCCCTACACTGGGAGGCACAAATGTATGGATCACCCCTGCAAATGCTATGCACACCAATACTGTGACCATCTGTATGGTAACTCCTGGTGATCCCTTTTACATGTGCTTAGTAAAAAAATGCAAAACTGCACAGCCCCAGGTATATTGCAGCCTAGGTGGTGGTACCAGTACACCTGGCAAAAGACCACAGGATGGGATGAGATATGGTACAAGGATCTGAGAAGGATGCATGACTTTCCAGCTTTGCCCTTGCAGCCACATGAACTAGATACACTAGGGACTTTGTGTGCTTAATACCAGCAATTGGTACTGCTCACACTTTGGCTTCGTTAAACAAGCTTGGCTGCTGGCTTGCAAAAGAAGTTAATGCGACTAGTGCCACTCTTTCAGAAATGCTAATTGATGTTAAATCAACATGCAACATTGTAAAACAGGGTGGCCGTTGAATTCTTGCTGTTGGCTAAAGGCATGGATGTGAAGGTTTTGACGGATGTGCTGCATGAACTTAATGATTATTTAGAGTCCATTCATAAGAGTATTAGTAATATTGAGCAGCTCATTAAACAGCTACATAAATAAGATGAGGGTGATTGGTGGGGGTGTCTTCATGTCTTCATGGCTCAAACACCTCAGCTTCGGGGCATGGCTTAAAAGTTTAGTTAGGTATGGCATAGTTATCCTTGGTGTGTTCTTAATGATTGTGATATGTATCCCACGTATTTTATCTTGTGTGCGACAAATGATCAATAGTAGCCTCATTAAGATAATGGCTTTACCAGCGCAGTTTTAGCTCTGCAACACATAAACAAAGAAGGGGGAATTATTCCCAATAAGTAAAACTTTACAAAAGGAAAGCCTGGTAAAGTCAAGGCTCAGGTCTGTTACTTCAACTAAGTAGAAAAGGACTATGGGAAAGAGATTCAGTTCAATTAGGGGTGGAAAAACATGCTATATAACCATCATGCATTCACATCTTCATGTATGTGGTTGCTTGAATTGTGTCTCTTATGCTTTAAACTGTGTAACTGATAATGGGCTAGCTCCTTAAAGAGACCTGGCTTTTGCAATAAAGCGTTTCTCCTTTCCACCTGCTTGGAGACTCTGCGTCACTACGGACCCTCACCCACATCAACCCAAAGCACTACGTTGACCAAATGAGGCCTCATGGCACACAGGTGCCACTGGGACATTGCAAGACCTAGTACAAACAAGGTTCCATTATTTCATACCTGGGAGGCCACTGTAATCTACCTAGCTCCTACATCAACAGTAAAAAGCCTCCCTGTAAAGATCGTAATGCATTGCACCCACAGCAATGTATCTTGTGTTCAGGATGGATATTCAAATGTAGCAGTGTTAGATTTCTATCCAGATTCCTCTTATTTATTATTTTATTTTGTTATTTATTTATCCTCTAATTTATTCCGCAAATAAAATCCCACACCATGGAGAAAAAATGCCTTGACAAAAACACCAAATTCTAGCTCTCCACCCATCTTTGCCCATTTCTACTATGTTTCAAGATTTACTTCTGCATTCCTCCATTTTTAGAGCCTGATCGCCACCTATTAAGTGTAGCTGGGGCACTGAAAATCAAGAATGCATTTTTTCCATTCAAAAGAGCCGTACAGAAATAGATGTAGACCCTGCCTTACTGCTGCATTTAGCAATCACACATTGACAGGAAGCAAAGTGCATTTTGTAGCCAAGTCCTTCATTAACTCCAGCAACAATTGTTTTCCTTTATGCTATACCCTCTTTTGCCATACCCGATATATTGCAAAACCTTCAGTCTCTCTTCACTGAGTACCATCTGCTCCTTTATCAACTTTTCCATTTCCATATTCACAGTTGGGGGATTCTGTATTTCTTCACTTGCCGTAAATTCTCTGCAGGATGGAAAGTAGATATGTAGAATGGAATCACATGATATATGTGATATCATACGTGGTATCACGTAGAAAGAAAAAATGATCAAGTATTACTTTAACAGAAACCAAAAGTGAACACTAGCCTCTTGGTGTTGCTCATTGTCCAAAAGAAGACTGCCAAATTTCTGACCTGAAACTCTGAACTCCACACTTCTTTTGCATGAGCTTCCAGTCCCTTGCCATTTCAGTTGATGCCATTTTTCTTTCTCAAGCTCTGATTTCATTCGATTCAAGAGTAGCTTGGCAGTTGCCCTCTCATTATCCAGCAGTGCTCCGTTTATATTCTGTGTATTAAAAAACAAAACCAGAAGTAGAAGCAGCATACAACATGCAAAAACAAACCAAAAATTGTCTCTTCTACAGAAAATGAGGGGAGAAAAGAACACAAATGATAACCAATACCCTGCCAAGTAGAAATTTCTTCTATATTTCAGTGATTGATAGGCAGAAAAAAGGAATTTCATCTGGGGAAAGAAAGATATTCTAGGAATATTCAGACTGCTATCTTGCCCCAGGTAAAACATTTACCATGGCCTTAGCGTTAATGAGCTTGTGAACATCAGCTGCCAAGAGGAAGGACATTTCCTCCAGTTTCACACAATACTTGGTCAGTACATCTGCTATCTGTGCAATCAAAGAATACAGAAAAGCAACAACAATGAAAAGTAGAACTCAAATATCAATTTCCCAAGTTAAAATCTACATGAACAAGACAATTTTTCCATTCAAGTGAATTCGATTTAATTAATTCATTAACTACATAAGTAGCATTCTCACGTTCAAGAGTAGAATTCAAAGAATCGACGTTGCTTCTTCTGAGACATTGAAGCCTGAGTAGATCCCAACTTCAAATCTAGTAGGACGGCATGAAAGCAATACCTGCTACATTTAGTACATGTAAACTACAAAGAACATCTAGAACAGCTCTAAAAGATGAACAAACCCATGAACTTTGAAGGAGACGCTAGCAAGAAATGTGGAAATAGGCTTTATCTGCCCAGTGCTTTTCCCAAAAGCACGGGCACTCCTTGGCGTCAGTGAGAGTCTCTGTCTCATTACTCAGCAGCTGGCTTAGGGTAAAAAAGGATGCATGCAATCACTTCATTCCTGTTCATGACATAAACTTACTGCATCATCATGGAAGCCATTTACTTGGAAATATAGCCTAAAAAATAGGTGTCAGACTGGGTACATATCTAGATTGCTATGAGCAAAACCAATTTCTTTTTAACAGGAAAGCCATACAATATGCCTGCCATGGCAAATATTAGTCTACTAGCCCTGCACTTCAACGGGCAGTGAGCAGTTCATGACACCAAGTTTACGTTTGGCAAGGAGACAGTCTATTTATTACAAGCCCCTAGTTCTAGAACCAAGAATTCAGGAGTTGCTCATTCCCAATGAAAATCTGTCCATTTCATACCTTTGGGGTTTTATGCTTCTGTTCTTTACCTGTCGAGTGTGGCTTTCTTGTGAAGTCACTGATGGGTGTTTTTCCAACACATTTCTGCTGATTACACGGTAATTGCATGGCATCAGCAGACATCTCTGAATGTCTCTTAAAAGTATGCTTTTTACTCTTCCTAGAGGACCTTGTCTTCTTCTTTCCTTCACCCAAAAGGTGGGCTAAGTGAGCCTTCAAAGAACCATCATCTCAACAATTAGAATTCTTTCAAACCTACTGAATGGAGAACAGCGACAAAAAAATTTTAAAAAGACTAGTACGCGAAAGACAGCAGAAGAGAAAGGTAAAATAATGAATCCTACATGCCACGTGCATAACTCTCTTCATTCAAGGCTATTTTCAAAATGAGAAAAAAAAAAAAAAAAAAAAGATCATCTTTTCCTCAGAGAGGAAAAGTGGAGTAACTGGATTGTGTTGCCTTGCCTACAGTTACCAGAAAAGTCAACAGCTGAGTTGAAAACTCCTGAAGCTGGCTAACTACACCTCTAAATGTTTTACTACTGTGTTATGATTCTGTCTTCAGTTAATAGAACCCGATATACAACAAAGAGATGGGAGCACATGGAGATGCATTGGAGAGCCTACGCTGGAGGTAACACATTCATTTTTTACTCAAACAAATCCAAATTAGAAATGTTGAAAATTACCTGGGGCCATTTCAACAGCCAGCAAACTGACTAACACAACCAATCTTTGGCTTCTATTCAATCCTTTGCTTGTTTTACCTGGACCTTGAAGATCTGTCTGCAGCCTTCCTCTCTGCAAATATATCACACTCGTCCTATTGAGAACCCATGGCTCATCACAGCTGCTTCGCCACGCCTGCTTCCAGAAGAACTGGCAACTACAAGCTGGGAGCCAAGAGATACAACACTTCACTTGGAAAAGGGCCTTCCATGAATCCTAGAATCCCAGAATGGTTTGGACTGGAAGCGACCTTAGAGAAAAATTATCTTCTTCCCACATCCTGACACGGGCAGGGACACTTTTCCACTAGTCCAGGTTGCTCCATGTCCGCTCCAGCCTGGCCCTGGACGCTTCCTGCCATGGGGCTCCTACACAGCCTCTTTGAGCAACATGTGCCTCAGCACCCACCCAAGGAAGAATTCCTTTCCAATATCCCATCTATCCCAGCCCTCTGGCAGTTTGAAGCTATTCCCCCTTGTCCTGCGAGTCCAGACCCTTTTCCAAAGTCCCTCCCCAGCTATCTTGGAGCCCCAGCAGGCACTGCAAGGGGCTCGAAGATCTCCCTGGAGCCTTCTGTTCTCCAGGTTGGACACCCTCAGCTCTCCCAGACTGTCCTAGAGCAAAGAAGCTCCACCTTTCAAAGCACCTTAGACTCCTCCTACCGGCCAAACTCGATGGCAACGCTGGCCTTCCGGGCCCTACGGATATCGCTTCCGGTGTCGCTCGGAGTCATTCCCGGCTCTCTTCCCGCCCCCCATGGGGCCCTCAGGCGACGCCGCTCCGACGCCACTCCTGCCGCTGTCAGCCCAACGGGGGGGCGGGGGGCCACCCCAGACTCATCCACAATCCACACTGTCCTCGGCGGCTGCTGCTGGCTCATGGCGGCCCACACACCCGGAAGCAGAGCTCCGAACACAGAGGATCATAGCCCCATATTTGTGTTCGTCTCTGCACAAGGCAGGCCAGTCTTGCCATGCCCGGACTTTTCAGTTCAGCACGAGAATGAGAATACACCTGCGCCATGGGGGAGGAAACCTCTAAAGACTCCCTCATACGTGGTCGCTCAACTTAATGCCTAGGCACTTGCCATTCCTAAGGCTACACTAAAGCCTTTTTTACCTTGCGGGTAAGAAATGCCGTTGTTCTCGTGTGCAGCTAAAGGCGCAGCACAGGCAGGCCGGGGCAAAAGCTGGGGCAGTGCCCTTCCTCACACCTTCGCTGTGCTGTACTCCATGCAGCTAGAGCGAAGCGAGAAGGACGCGAGGAAGAAAAAGGCGTTCTTAAAGTAGCCCCCTGGCAGCAGCCCTGAAAGGGCGCATAACACACGGCGTCTCGCTGCCCTCCGTTCTACATACTCGCGGCTCCCTCTGCCGACTTGCAAAAGTTGCTACCAGAGCAGAGGCGGCCAGATTGAAGAGGCAGTGCCTAGGTTCACCTTCTCCTTACTGCACGTAAGCCACGTCCAGCTCCTCGCTGCACTCTGGATTTCCCTTCTCCGCGGCACTTACCGTGGTGCTGTGTGCAACTCGGCGCCTAGAAGTGACCGCCAATGCTTTCACAGCGGGCTGCAAGGGAACCAAGGAGCAGCACAAGCAGCAGTGCTTCAGCTTGCTCCTTCCGACTGCTAAGGGCACTTGGGAAGGCAAGCGAGAGTCAACCACCTTCCTCTCCTAGTAGCCTGTAACGTGGTGCACACAAGCACAGGACGAGTGCTGCTTCGTTCACCGCCCTCGCCCACGCCTGGCGCTGCTTTCACTTGCCGGCAGCCAGAAGCCGCTGCAAGGGCGCCACACAGCCAGCAGTGTGCCGGCAGCCAAGAGCTCGAGAACGCTGCTTCTGCCCAAGCCCGCCTAGGGCGTGCACCTTTGTTCTCAGAGCTCCGTGCAACAGTCTGCCTCTCTCGCAGTTCGAATGGAAAACGAAAGCTTTTCGCCTACGCCCGTCACAGAGATCCGTTGCCAGGACGAGAATGCCTTGTGGCCGGAGCTCGCCCCCGCCGCGAGGAAACTGCTATTAGCACCGCGTTGCAGGGACACGTCTCGCTTCTTGACTACGTGCTCAGCGCTCTCCGAATTCGCCGCTAGCTCCACGGTCTTTCTCAGCTGCAAGTAGCAGCGCTCACAGTACATAGAGCTTCGCAAGGCCCGAAGACCCGGAGGGAAGTATCGCACACGAAAATGTGCCAGGACAGAGACGTTCTACACTGAGTAGAGACACAGACAGACAGAGAGTTCTACACTGCCCCTTCTCGTCGGCCATCTTGTGCTCTGCTGCCTCTGCTGTGACGAATAGGTCCTTGAAAGGCGAGCGACAGCGGCTCTCCAGGCACTGAAGAGAGTTCCCTAGGGACTTTTCGATGTAAAACTTTTTCCACCTCCAAAAATACATGGGTAAGTCCTAAAAGTTTTGGTTTTCTTAAGAATAGTTTCGCCCAAGTTTTGCTGTTCTAAACACCCATGGTTTCAGTCTTCACTTAACTGCTTGTTTCTGTCTTTTTGGCTAGTGGCAATCTAATTCTAAGGTAACTAGATGTGTTGGAAATCCATAAATTACATCTCAAGTTAGGTGGGAAAATTGGCTCGGAAGAAAATGGAATTGAGAATTTGGAAAGAATCCAGAGTGAGCTGATGTCACAATCCGAGATTCCCTTGGGTTCCAAATCCTTTCATTTGTGTTTTTGTGGGCTTTTTTGAAGGCGGTGTACAGTTGAAGCCATGATTTAGCTGCGGTGAGACCTGCTCTGCTGTAAAAGCATTATTTTCTCAGTGAGCATGGACAACAGTTAGAGTGTCGTCTTTTAAGATTCCCTGCACTCCACTTATGGTGGCAAAAGCAGTGCCTTGACTGTAATCATAAAAGTGATTACAGCTTCATTGCTTTGACATCATGTAGGATGCTTCCTCCATCTGCTGTGGTCAGCATTAAGTAACAGATTTCTCAGTTTCTAGGAAGAGTCTAGCAAACAATCACCTTGCTCCTTCTCTTGCATTTATTCATCACTGCTATGCTGCTATACAGACAGGTAGTCTGTTTATGATTCAACAATTCAATGGGACATCAAGTAAATAACAAAGCAAAACTAACTACCGAAAGCACTATAAGGGCCAGAGATTAGCTTGGATCAAAACAGGTATTCTCCTAGCATTGTTTACAAACGAGTCAGCATGTGAAACAGAAGGCACAATGTAGTTTGTGCCTTGTTTTGGGCATGCCCGGAAGAAGGAAATTCTGATTTCACATACGGGAAAAGAAATGTTGACATTTGAATGAGATTGTTCATACCCCAGTAAAGGTTGCTTTGAAAGGTTGTGGAAGTCCTGTTAGGAAACATGGCTTTACAAGTCCTTTCCACCAGGAGACAACAGCTGCAGAACATCTGGGTGTGCCAGTGTTGAGAGCACCAGCAAAGATCAAAGTGGAGAAGTTGGTGAACAATGGCAGTGGCCTGGCGGAGGGCAAGTGGGGTGCTGGCTGTGGGACCAGGGGAGTCCTGACTGATTTAGGAGGCGTGTGATGGTCTGTGCCAGCAAGCAGAATAGTGCTGTGGCCTTGGCACACTGCTAATACTGGAATTCAGTGGGGTCACTGGGCAGGCTGAGTGTGTGAGCTGCTGGAGGGACCCAGGTTGCCCACATGTAAACATCCAGTCTCACTCTTGCCAGCCACAGAAAGGAGCAGGATGTGGCTGCTGGCGATGCCTGTCACGTATATGTACTGTATATGTGTGCTATCCCAGCCTGCTGGGAACACTTCTTCTTTGGGACTGCTTGGGCTGAGGGAGAGAAAGCAGTGGTAGTTTCTGAGGTTTCGAGTTTGCTCGAGTTTCTCAGGCTGTTTCTGGAGCCACCCAGAGTTCTCTTCCTTGAAGCATTTCAAGTCCTGCTAATTTTCAAAATTCAAACAGACACAGCCCTAAGCTAGTTGATCTGACTTCAGAGCTATTCTTACGCTGAGCTGTTGGATGATCTGATCTCCTGAGATGTCTTCCATCTCAGTTTATGACCTGGTTCTTGTGAAAAGTAGGATCTTTTAGCCTGGAGAAGAGAGGTTTCTGGAGAGACAGTATTGTGGCCTTTGAATATGTAAAGAGGGTATAAGACAAATGGAGAAAGACTTTTTAGGAAAGTTTGCAGAGACAGGATAAGGGGCCATGCTTTCAAACTGAGACTAGGTTTAGATGGGCTAAAAGGAAAAACTTTTCTACAATGAAGCTGGTGAGAC
Organism: Sturnus vulgaris; assembly: GCF_052056855.1. Lineage (NCBI taxonomy): Eukaryota > Metazoa > Chordata > Aves > Passeriformes > Sturnidae > Sturnus > Sturnus vulgaris. Next base: position 48,929,845 of record NC_142243.1, read on the forward strand.
ACTCAAACGGGTGTTCCAGAGAAGTTGTGGATGCCCCATCATTGAGAGTGCTCCTTATCAGTTTGGCTAGTCTTGAGCAATTTGATCTACTGTAAGATCTACCTGGCAAGGAAGTTGGACTACATGATCTTTAATCACAGACTGTTGTATGATTCCGTGGAAGACAGAATGCAATAAAGTTCATATTTCAGATTTTGGCGCAGACATATTTATTATTTCTCAATTTATGCATCATTGCAATGACAACTTGTTAGCTTCTGAAATGATTAGCTGAGATTGATTTCCTTCCTTAGTTTCATTTTCTCTGTTATTCCTTCACTCTTGGACTTTTTTTTTCACTAGATTCCCTCTTTCAGTAAACTGCCCTTAAGTATCACTTTGCTCCCCACCTGGCTTTTTTTTTTTTTTTCAATGACACCTTTTCACTGGTTCGTTTTGGGCCTTTGCTGCTTGAAGTCCAGCAGCCTCCTTGTCTGAGCATTACGGAGCTTTCTTTACAGCTTCATCACTATGCAAAAAGCCATAAATTACTGTGTTCCATCTCACATACCATCAAGTATCACACTAATATTCCCTCTGCTGAATAGCTGGTTGGTTTACATAGACCAGCCAAATACCAGGAAATCCAGATGGCAGCAAGAATCTTGTAGACTACTCCCGCTGTTCATTTAAATTCTGGAGAAGTCACGTGAGGTATCACATTCTCTTGAAAGAAGTGTCTATCATCTCGGACATTCTAGAATGGGCTATTAATATTGTCATGAGTTTCTGGCTAGACTTTTTAGTATGCAAATTCAAATTCAAATGATCTGAAATGATAGAACTTCAAGAAATTTTTTTTCCCAGAATCGAAGTATGATGGAGTTCCATAGGGAGAATCTTAATCTTAGTTATTCTATTCCATCTCACATCATGGCTGGGGGCAGGGAGAAGGGAGTATCTTTGGGGGACAATGGGTTCCGGTGTAGTCAGTAAGCTGGGCAGAGGAGCCATCAGGTATTTTCTGTTGTTGGGCGGGGGGGGGGGGGGGGATTCGTGTGAACTCTTCCTTTCTTGTACCCTGCCACTAGTATTGTTGCTAAAATTGTTTGTTTTCTCATCCAAGTGACAAAATCAGCACACTTAATGAGGGATGAAGAGGGAGCAGCGACCTCAGAACAGGAGGAAGAAGAAGCAGAGCCTGCTGTCTTCCAGAGGAAAAAAACACTACCAGCCAACTTTGCATCATCTGTGAACTTCCTGGGCGTGTACTCTATGCCCTTGTCCAGAACACTGAGCAAGATATTAAACAGGACTGGGCCCAAGACTGAGCCTTGGGGACCAGCTGGATGAACTCTATTTCCCACCACTCTGTGGGCCTGGCCATCACCCAGTTTGTCACCCAGCAAACAGCCCACCCATGCAAACCATAAGCAGACAGTTTCTTCAGGAGAATGATGTGAGACTCATTGCAAAAAGGATCAGGGAGATGCCTAGGAAGAGTCTCAGGTGAATCCAGGAGACTATAGTGGAGGAAGGACGCGAGGAAGAAGAAGGCGTTCTTAAAGTAGCACCCTGGCAGCAGCCCTGAAAGGGCGCATAACACACGGCGTCTCGCTGCCCTCCGTTCTACATACTCGCGGCTCCCTCTGCCGACTTGCAAAAGTTGCTACCAGAGCAGAGGCGGCCAGATTGAAGAGGCAGTGCCTAGGTTCACCTTCTCCTTACTGCACGTAAGCCACGTCCAGCTCCTCGCTGCACTCTGGATTTCCCTTCTCCGCGGCACTTACCGTGGTGCTGTGTGCAACTCGGCGCCTAGAAGTGACCGCCAATGCTTTCACAGCGGGCTGCAAGGGAACCAAGGAGCAGCACAAGCAGCAGTGCTTCAGCTTGCTCCTTCCGACTGCTAAGGGCACTTGGGAAGGCAAGCGAGAGTCAACCACCTTCCTCTCCTAGTAGCCTGTAACGTGGTGCACACAAGCACAGGACGAGTGCTGCTTCGTTCACCGCCCTCGCCCACGCCTGGCGCTGCTTTCACTTGCCGGCAGCCAGAAGCCGCTGCAAGGGCGCCACACAGCCAGCAGTGTGCCGGCAGCCAAGAGCTCGAGAACGCTGCTTCTGCCCAAGCCCGCCTAGGGCGTGCACCTTTGTTCTCAGAGCTCCGTGCAACAGTCTGCCTCTCTCGCAGTTCGAAGGGAAAACGAAAGCTTTTCGCCTACGCCCGTCACAGAGATCCGTTGCCAGGACGAGAATGCCTTGTGGCCGGAGCTCGCCCCCGCCGCGAGGAAGCTGCTATTAGCACCGCGTTGCAGGGACACGTCTCGCTTCTTAACTACGTGCTCAGCGCTCTCCGAATTCGCCACTAGCTCCACGGTCCTTCTCAGCTGCAAGTAGCAGCGCTCGCAGTACACAGAGCTTCGCAAGGCCCGAAGACCCGGAGGGAAGTATCGCACACGAAAATGTGCCGGGACAGAGACGTGTTCTACGTTGTCCCTTCTCGTCATGCAGTTTGTGCCTCTGCTGCTTCTGCTGTTAGGAATCGCTCCTTGAAAGACGAGCGAGAGCGTCCTTCTGGGTGCATTGCACTGAGTCGAGTGCTCGCTCGGGACTTTGCTCTCGGGGCCAAGGCAAGAGGGCGTGCTTGCCCGCAGAACCGAGAACACGCTGTTGGGCAGAGCTGCAACTGACCGCCGGAGTTCAGCTCTCGCCGGACGGCAGAAGGCGAAGAACGAAGCCGCTTGCGAGCGGCGCAGTGCAGCGAAGAGCTCTCCGAATTCGCCGCTAGCTCCACGGTCCTTCTCAGCTGCGAGTAGCAGCGCTCGCAGTACACAGAGCTTCGCAAGGCCCGAAGAGCCGGAGGGAAGTATCGCACACGCAAATGTGCCAGGACAGAGACGTGTTCTACGGTGTCCCTTCTCGTCCTGCAGTTTGTGCCTCTGCTGCTTCTGCTGTTAGGAATCGCTCCTTGAAAGGCGAGCGAGAGCGTCCTTCCGGGTGCATTGCACTGAGTCGAGTGCTCGCTCGGGACTTTGCTCTCGCGGCCAAGGCAAGAGGGCGTGCTTGCCCGCAGAACCGAGAACACGCTGTTGGGCAGAGCTGCAACTGACCGCTGAAGTTCAGCCTTCGCCGGACGGCAGAAGGCGAAGAACGAAGCCGCTTGCGAGCGGCGCAGTGCAGCGAAGAGCTCTCCGAATTCGCCGCTAGCTCCACGGTCCTTCTCAGCTGCGAGTAGCAGCGCTCGCAGTACACAGAGCTTCGCAAGGCCCGAAGAGCCGGCGGGAAGTATCGCACACGCAAATGTGCCAGGACAGAGACGTGATCTACGTTGTCCCCTCTCGTCGTGCAGTTTGTGCCTCTGCTGCTTCTGCTGTTAGGAATCGCTCCTTGAAAGGCGAGCGAGAGCGTCCTTCCGGGTGCATTGCACTGAGTCGAGTGCTCGCTCGGGACTTTGCTCTCGCGGCCAAGGCAAGAGGGCGTGCTTGCCCGCAGAACCGAGAACACGCTGTTGGGCAGAGCTGCAACTGACCGCTGGAGTTCAGCTCTCGCCGGACGGCAGAAGGCGAAGAACGAAGGCGCTTGCGAGCGGCGCAGTGCAGCGAAGAGCTCTCCGAATTCGCCGCTAGCTCCACGGTCCTTCTCAGCTGCGAGTAGCAGCGCTCGCAGTACACAGAGCTTCGCAAGGCCCGAAGAGCCGGAGGGAAGTATCGCACACGAAAATGTGCCAGGACAGAGACGTGTTCTACGTTGTCCCCTCTCGTCGTGCAGTTTGTGCCTCTGCTGCTTCTGCTGTTAGGAATCGCTCCTTGAAAGGCGAGCGAGAGCGTCCTTCCGGGTGCATTGCACTGAGTCGAGTGCTCGCTCGGGACTTTGCTCTCGCGGCCAAGGCAAGAGGGCGTGCTTGCCCGCAGAACCGAGAACACGCTGTTGGGCAGAGCTGCAACTGACCGCTGGAGTTCAGCTCTCGCCGGACGGCAGAAGGCGAAGAACGAAGCCGCCTGCGAGCGGCGCAGTGCAGCGAAGAGCTCTCCGAATTCGCCGCTAGCTCCACGGTCCTTCTCAGCTGCGAGTAGCAGCGCTCGCAGTACACAGAGCTTCGCAAGGCCCGAAGACCCGGAGGGAAGTATCGCACACGAAAATGTGCCAGGACAGAGACGTGTTCTACGGTGTCCCCTCTCGTCGTGCAGTTTGTGCCTCTGCTGCTTCTGCTGTTAGGAATCGCTCCTTGAAAGACGAGCGAGAGCGTCCTTCCGGGTGCATTGCACTGAGTCGAGTGCTCGCTCGGGACTTTGCTCTCGCGGCCAAGGCAAGTGGGCGTGCTTGCCCGCAGAACCGAGAACACGCTGTTGGGCAGAGCTGCAACTGACCGCTGGAGTTCAGCTCTCGCCGGACGGCAGAAGGCGAAGAACGAAGGCGCTTGCGAGCGGCGCAGTGCAGCGAAGAGCTCTCCGAATTCGCCGCTAGCTCCACGGTCCTTCTCAGCTGCGAGTAGCAGCGCTCGCAGTACACAGAGCTTCGCAAGGCCCGAAGACCCGGAGCGAAGTATCGCACACGCAAATGTGCCAGGACAGAGACGTGTTCTACGTTGTCCCTTCTCGTCGTGCAGTTTGTGCCTCTGCTGCTTCTGCTGTTAGGAATCGCTCCTTGAAAGGCGAGCGAGAGCGTCCTTCCGGGTGCATTGCACTGAGTCGAGTGCTCGCTCGGGACTTTGCACTCGGGGCCAAGGCAAGAGGGCGTGCTTGCCCGCAGAACCGAGAACACGCTGTTGGGCAGAGCTGCAACTGACCGCTGGAGTTCAGCTCTCGCCGGACGGCAGAAGGCGAAGAACGAAGCCGCTTGCGAGCGGCGCAGTGCAGCGAAGAGCTCTCCGAATTCGCCGCTAGCTCCACGGTCCTTCTCAGCTGCGAGTAGCAGCGCTCGCAGTACACAGAGCTTCGCAAGGCCCGAAGACCCGGAGGGAAGTATCGCACACGCAAATGTGCCAGGACAGAGACGTGTTCTACGGTGTCCCCTCTCGTCGTGCAGTTTGTGCCTCTGCTGCTTCTGCTGTTAGGAATCGCTCCTTGAAAGGCGAGCGAGAGCGTCCTTCCGGGTGCATTGCACTGAGTCGAGTGCTCGCTCGGGACTTTGCTCTCGCGGCCAAGGCAAGAGGGCGTGCTTGCCCGCAGAACCGAGAACACGCTGTTGGGCAGAGCTGCAACTGACCGCTGGAGTTCAGCTCTCGCCGGACGGCAGAAGGCGAAGAACGAAGCCGCTTGCGAGCGGCGCAGTGCAGCGAAGAGCTCTCCGAATTCGCCGCTAGCTCCACGGTCCTTCTCAGCTGCGAGTAGCAGCGCTCGCAGTACACAGAGCTTCGCAAGGCCCGAAGAGCCGGCGGGAAGTATCGCACACGCAAATGTGCCAGGACAGAGACGTGATCTACGTTGTCCCCTCTCGTCGTGCAGTTTGTGCCTCTGCTGCTTCTGCTGTTAGGAATCGCTCCTTGAAAGGCGAGCGAGAGCGTCCTTCCGGGTGCATTGCACTGAGTCGAGTGCTCGCTCGGGACTTTGCTCTCGCGGCCAAGGCAAGAGGGCGTGCTTGCCCGCAGAACCGAGAACACGCTGTTGGGCAGAGCTGCAACTGACCGCTGGAGTTCAGCTCTCGCCGGACGGCAGAAGGCGAAGAACGAAGGCGCTTGCGAGCGGCGCAGTGCAGCGAAGAGCTCTCCGAATTCGCCGCTAGCTCCACGGTCCTTCTCAGCTGCGAGTAGCAGCGCTCGCAGTACACAGAGCTTCGCAAGGCCCGAAGAGCCGGAGGGAAGTATCGCACACGAAAATGTGCCAGGACAGAGACGTGTTCTACGTTGTCCCCTCTCGTCGTGCAGTTTGTGCCTCTGCTGCTTCTGCTGTTAGGAATCGCTCCTTGAAAGGCGAGCGAGAGCGTCCTTCCGGGTGCATTGCACTGAGTCGAGTGCTCGCTCGGGACTTTGCTCTCGCGGCCAAGGCAAGAGGGCGTGCTTGCCCGCAGAACCGAGAACACGCTGTTGGGCAGAGCTGCAACTGACCGCTGGAGTTCAGCTCTCGCCGGACGGCAGAAGGCGAAGAACGAAGCCGCTTGCGAGCGGCGCAGTGCAGCGAAGAGCTCTCCGAATTCGCCGCTAGCTCCACGGTCCTTCTCAGCTGCGAGTAGCAGCGCTCGCAGTACACAGAGCTTCGCAAGGCCCGAAGACCCGGAGGGAAGTATCGCACACGAAAATGTGCCAGGACAGAGACGTGTTCTACGGTGTCCCCTCTCGTCGTGCAGTTTGTGCCTCTGCTGCTTCTGCTGTTAGGAATCGCTCCTTGAAAGACGAGCGAGAGCGTCCTTCCGGGTGCATTGCACTGAGTCGAGTGCTCGCTCGGGACTTTGCTCTCGCGGCCAAGGCAAGTGGGCGTGCTTGCCCGCAGAACCGAGAACACGCTGTTGGGCAGAGCTGCAACTGACCGCTGGAGTTCAGCTCTCGCCGGACGGCAGAAGGCGAAGAACGAAGCCGCTTGCGAGCGGCGCAGTGCAGCGAAGAGCTCTCCGAATTCGCCGCTAGCTCCACGGTCCTTCTCAGCTGCGAGTAGCAGCGCTCGCAGTACACAGAGCTTCGCAAGGCCCGAAGACCCGGAGCGAAGTATCGCACACGCAAATGTGCCAGGACAGAGACGTGTTCTACGTTGTCCCTTCTCGTCGTGCAGTTTGTGCCTCTGCTGCTTCTGCTCTTAGGAATCGCTCCTTGAAAGGCGAGCGAGAGCGTCCTTCCGGGTGCATTGCACTGAGTCGAGTGCTCGCTCGGGACTTTGCACTCGGGGCCAAGGCAAGAGGGCGTGCTTGCCCGCAGAACCGAGAACACGCTGTTGGGCAGAGCTGCAACTGACCGCTGGAGTTCAGCTCTCGCCGGACGGCAGAAGGCGAAGAACGAAGCCGCTTGCGAGCGGCGCAGTGCAGCGAAGAGCTCTCCGAATTCGCCGCTAGCTCCACGGTCCTTCTCAGCTGCGAGTAGCAGCGCTCGCAGTACACAGAGCTTCGCAAGGCCCGAAGACCCGGAGGGAAGTATCGCACACGCAAATGTGCCAGGACAGAGACGTGTTCTACGTTGTCCCCTCTCGTCGTGCAGTTTGTGCCTCTGCTGCTTCTGCTGTTAGGAATCGCTCCTTGAAAGGCGAGCGAGAGCGTCCTTCCGGGTGCATTGCACTGAGTCGAGTGCTCGCTCGGGACTTTGCTCTCGCGGCCAAGGCAAGAGGGCGTGCTTGCCCGCAGAACCGAGAACACGCTGTTGGGCAGAGCTGCAACTGACCGCTGAAGTTCAGCCTTCGCCGGACGGCAGAAGGCGAAGAACGAAGCCGCTTGCGAGCGGCGCAGTGCAGCGAAGAGCTCTCCGAATTCGCCGCTAGCTCCACGGTCCTTCTCAGCTGCGAGTAGCAGCGCTCGCAGTACACAGAGCTTCGCAAGGCCCGAAGAGCCGGCGGGAAGTATCGCACACGCAAATGTGCCAGGACAGAGACGTGATCTACGTTGTCCCCTCTCGTCGTGCAGTTTGTGCCTCTGCTGCTTCTGCTGTTAGGAATCGCTCCTTGAAAGGCGAGCGAGAGCGTCCTTCCGGGTGCATTGCACTGAGTCGAGTGCTCGCTCGGGACTTTGCTCTCGGGGCCAAGGCAAGAGGGCGTGCTTGCCCGCAGAACCGAGAACACGCTGTTGGGCAGAGCTGCAACTGACCGCTGGAGTTCAGCTCTCGCCGGACGGCAGAAGGCGAAGAACGAAGGCGCTTGCGAGCGGCGCAGTGCAGCGAAGAGCTCTCCGAATTCGCCGCTAGCTCCACGGTCCTTCTCAGCTGCGAGTAGCAGCGCTCGCAGTACACAGAGCTTCGCAAGGCCCGAAGACCCGGAGCGAAGTATCGCACACGCAAATGTGCCAGGACAGAGACGTGTTCTACGTTGTCCCTTCTCGTCGTGCAGTTTGTGCCTCTGCTGCTTCTGCTGTTAGGAATCGCTCCTTGAAAGGCGAGCGAGAGCGTCCTTCCGGGTGCATTGCACTGAGTCGAGTGCTCGCTCGGGACTTTGCACTCGGGGCCAAGGCAAGAGGGCGTGCTTGCCCGCAGAACCGAGAACACGCTGTTGGGCAGAGCTGCAACTGACCGCTGGAGTTCAGCTCTCGCCGGACGGCAGAAGGCGAAGAACGAAGCCGCTTGCGAGCGGCGCAGTGCAGCGAAGAGCTCTCCGAATTCGCCGCTAGCTCCACGGTCCTTCTCAGCTGCGAGTAGCAGCGCTCGCAGTACACAGAGCTTCGCAAGGCCCGAAGACCCGGAGGGAAGTATCGCACACGCAAATGTGCCAGGACAGAGACGTGTTCTACGGTGTCCCCTCTCGTCGTGCAGTTTGTGCCTCTGCTGCTTCTGCTGTTAGGAATCGCTCCTTGAAAGGCGAGCGAGAGCGTCCTTCCGGGTGCATTGCACTGAGTCGAGTGCTCGCTCGGGACTTTGCTCTCGCGGCCAAGGCAAGAGGGCGTGCTTGCCCGCAGAACCGAGAACACGCTGTTGGGCAGAGCTGCAACTGACCGCTGGAGTTCAGCTCTCGCCGGACGGCAGAAGGCGAAGAACGAAGCCGCTTGCGAGCGGCGCAGTGCAGCGAAGAGCTCTCCGAATTCGCCGCTAGCTCCACGGTCCTTCTCAGCTGCGAGTAGCAGCGCTCGCAGTACACAGAGCTTCGCAAGGCCCGAAGACCCGGAGGGAAGTATCGCACACGCAAATGTGCCAGGACAGAGACGTGTTCTACGGTGTCCCCTCTCGTCGTGCAGTTTGTGCCTCTGCTGCTTCTGCTGTTAGGAATCGCTCCTTGAAAGGCGAGCGAGAGCGTCCTTCCGGGTGCATTGCACTGAGTCGAGTGCTCGCTCGGGACTTTGCTCTCGCGGCCAAGGCAAGAGGGCGTGCTTGCCCGCAGAACCGAGAACACGCTGTTGGGCAGAGCTGCAACTGACCGCTGGAGTTCAGCTCTCGCCGGACGGCAGAAGGCGAAGAACGAAGCCGCTTGCGAGCGGCGCAGTGCAGCGAAGAGCTCTCCGAATTCGCCGCTAGCTCCACGGTCCTTCTCAGCTGCGAGTAGCAGCGCTCGCAGTACACAGAGCTTCGCAAGGCCCGAAGAGCCGGCGGGAAGTATCGCACACGCAAATGTGCCAGGACAGAGACGTGTTCTACGTTGTCCCCTCTCGTCGTGCAGTTTGTGCCTCTGCTGCTTCTGCTGTTAGGAATCGCTCCTTGAAAGGCGAGCGAGAGCGTCCTTCCGGGTGCATTGCACTGAGTCGAGTGCTCGCTCGGGACTTTGCTCTCGCGGCCAAGGCAAGAGGGCGTGCTTGCCCGCAGAACCGAGAACACGCTGTTGGGCAGAGCTGCAACTGACCGCTGGAGTTCAGCTCTCGCCGGACGGCAGAAGGCGAAGAACGAAGGCGCTTGCGAGCGGCGCAGTGCAGCGAAGAGCTCTCCGAATTCGCCGCTAGCTCCACGGTCCTTCTCAGCTGCGAGTAGCAGCGCTCGCAGTACACAGAGCTTCGCAAGGCCCGAAGACCCGGAGGGAAGTATCGCACACGAAAATGTGCCAGGACAGAGACGTGTTCTACGTTGTCCCCTCTCGTCGTGCAGTTTGTGCCTCTGCTGCTTCTGCTGTTAGGAATCGCTCCTTGAAAGGCGAGCGAGAGCGTCCTTCCGGGTGCATTGCACTGAGTCGAGTGCTCGCTCGGGACTTTGCTCTCGCGGCCAAGGCAAGTGGGCGTGCTTGCCCGCAGAACCGAGAACACGCTGTTGGGCAGAGCTGCAACTGACCGCTGGAGTTCAGCTCTCGCCGGACGGCAGAAGGCGAAGAACGAAGCCGCTTGCGAGCGGCGCAGTGCAGCGAAGAGCTCTCCGAATTCGCCGCTAGCTCCACGGTCCTTCTCAGCTGCGAGTAGCAGCGCTCGCAGTACACAGAGCTTCGCAAGGCCCGAAGACCCGGAGCGAAGTATCGCACACGCAAATGTGCCAGGACAGAGACGTGTTCTACGTTGTCCCTTCTCGTCGTGCAGTTTGTGCCTCTGCTGCTTCTGCTCTTAGGAATCGCTCCTTGAAAGGCGAGCGAGAGCGTCCTTCCGGGTGCATTGCACTGAGTCGAGTGCTCGCTCGGGACTTTGCACTCGGGGCCAAGGCAAGAGGGCGTGCTTGCCCGCAGAACCGAGAACACGCTGTTGGGCAGAGCTGCAACTGACCGCTGGAGTTCAGCTCTCGCCGGACGGCAGAAGGCGAAGAACGAAGCCGCTTGCGAGCGGCGCAGTGCAGCGAAGAGCTCTCCGAATTCGCCGCTAGCTCCACGGTCCTTCTCAGCTGCGAGTAGCAGCGCTCGCAGTACACAGAGCTTCGCAAGGCCCGAAGACCCGGAGGGAAGTATCGCACACGCAAATGTGCCAGGACAGAGACGTGTTCTAACGGTGACCCTTCTCGTCGTGCAGTTTGTGCCTCTGCTGCTTCTGCTGTTAGGAATCGCTCCTTGAAAGGCGAGCGAGAGCGTCCTTCCGGGTGCATTGCACTGAGTCGAGTGCTCGCTCGGGACTTTGCTCTCGCGGCCAAGGCAAGAGGGCGTGCTTGCCCGCAGAACCGAGAACACGCTGTTGGGCAGAGCTGCAACTGACCGCTGAAGTTCAGCCTTCGCCGGACGGCAGAAGGCGAAGAACGAAGCCGCTTGCGAGCGGCGCAGTGCAGCGAAGAGCTCTCCGAATTCGCCGCTAGCTCCACGGTCCTTCTCAGCTGCGAGTAGCAGCGCTCGCAGTACACAGAGCTTCGCAAGGCCCGAAGAGCCGGAGGGAAGTATCGCACACGCAAATGTGCCAGGACAGAGACGTGTTCTACGTTGTCCCCTCTCGTCGTGCAGTTTGTGCCTCTGCTGCTTCTGCTGTTAGGAATCGCTCCTTGAAAGGCGAGCGAGAGCGTCCTTCCGGGTGCATTGCACTGAGTCGAGTGCTCGCTCGGGACTTTGCTCTCGGGGCCAAGGCAAGAGGGCGTGCTTGCCCGCAGAACCGAGAACACGCTGTTGGGCAGAGCTGCAACTGACCGCTGGAGTTCAGCTCTCGCCGGACGGCAGAAGGCGAAGAACGAAGCCGCTTGCGAGCGGCGCAGTGCAGCGAAGAGCTCTCCGAATTCGCCGCTAGCTCCCCGGTCCTTCTCAGCTGCGAGTAGCAGCGCTCGCAGTACACAGAGCTTCGCAAGGCCCGAAGACCCGGAGGGAAGTATGGCACACGCAAATGTGCCAGGACAGAGACGTGTTCTACGTTGTCCCTTCTCGTCGTGCAGTTTGTGCCTCTGCTGCTTCTGCTGTTAGGAATCGCTCCTTGAAAGGCGAGCGAGAGCGTCCTTCCGGGTGCATTGCACTGAGTCGAGTGCTCGCTCGGGACTTTGCTCTCGGGGCCAAGGCAAGAGGGCGTGCTTGCCCGCAGAACCGAGAACACGCTGTTGGGCAGAGCTGCAACTGACCGCTGGAGTTCAGCCTTCGCCGGACGGCAGAAGGCGAAGAACGAAGCCGCTTGCGAGCGGCGCAGTGCAGCGAAGAGCTCTCCGAATTCGCCGCTAGCTCCACGGTCCTTCTCAGCTGCGAGTAGCAGCGCTCGCAGTACACAGAGCTTCGCAAGGCCCGAAGACCCGGAGGGAAGTATCGCACACGCAAATGTGCCAGGACAGAGACGTGTTCTACGTTGTCCCTTCTCGTCGTGCAGTTTGTGCCTCTGCTGCTTCTGCTGTTAGGAATCGCTCCTTGAAAGACGAGCGAGAGCGTCCTTCTGGGTGCATTGCACTGAGTCGAGTGCTCGCTCGGGACTTTGCACTCGGGGCCAAGGCAAGAGGGCGTGCTTGCCCGCAGAACCGAGAACACGCTGTTGGGCAGAGCTGCAACTGACCGCTGGAGTTCAGCTCTCGCCGGACGGCAGAAGGCGAAGAACGAAGCCGCTTGCGAGCGGCGCAGTGCAGCGAAGAGCTCTCCGAATTCGCCGCTAGCTCCACGGTCCTTCTCAGCTGCGAGTAGCAGCGCTCGCAGTACACAGAGCTTCGCAAGGCCCGAAGACCCGGAGGGAAGTATCGCACACGCAAATGTGCCAGGACAGAGACGTGTTCTACGTTGTCCCCTCTCGTCGTGCAGTTTGTGCCTCTGCTGCTTCTGCTGTTAGGAATCGCTCCTTGAAAGGCGAGCGAGAGCGTCCTTCCGGGTGCATTGCACTGAGTCGAGTGCTCGCTCGGGACTTTGCTCTCGCGGCCAAGGCAAGAGGGCGTGCTTGCCCGCAGAACCGAGAACACGCTGTTGGGCAGAGCTGCAACTGACCGCTGGAGTTCAGCTCTCGCCGGACGGCAGAAGGCGAAGAACGAAGGCGCTTGCGAGCGGCGCAGTGCAGCGAAGAGCTCTCCGAATTCGCCGCTAGCTCCACGGTCCTTCTCAGCTGCGAGTAGCAGCGCTCGCAGTACACAGAGCTTCGCAAGGCCCGAAGACCCGGAGGGAAGTATCGCACACGCAAATGTGCCAGGACAGAGACGTGATCTACGTTGTCCCCTCTCGTCGTGCAGTTTGTGCCTCTGCTGCTTCTGCTGTTAGGAATCGCTCCTTGAAAGGCGAGCGAGAGCGTCCTTCCGGGTGCATTGCACTGAGTCGAGTGCTCGCTCGGGACTTTGCTCTCGGGGCCAAGGCAAGAGGGCGTGCTTGCCCGCAGAACCGAGAACACGCTGTTGGGCAGAGCTGCAACTGACCGCTGGAGTTCAGCTCTCGCCGGACGGCAGAAGGCGAAGAACGAAGCCGCTTGCGAGCGGCGCAGTGCAGCGAAGAGCTCTCCGAATTCGCCGCTAGCTCCCCGGTCCTTCTCAGCTGCGAGTAGCAGCGCTCGCAGTACACAGAGCTTCGCAAGGCCCGAAGACCCGGAGGGAAGTATGGCACACGCAAATGTGCCAGGACAGAGACGTGTTCTACGTTGTCCCTTCTCGTCGTGCAGTTTGTGCCTCTGCTGCTTCTGCTGTTAGGAATCGCTCCTTGAAAGGCGAGCGAGAGCGTCCTTCCGGGTGCATTGCACTGAGTCGAGTGCTCGCTCGGGACTTTGCTCTCGGGGCCAAGGCAAGAGGGAGTGCTTGCCCGCAGAACCGAGAACACGCTGTTGGGCAGAGCTGCAACTGACCGCTGGAGTTCAGCCTTCGCCGGACGGCAGAAGGCGAAGAACGAAGCCGCTTGCGAGCGGCGCAGTGCAGCGAAGAGCTCTCCGAATTCGCCGCTAGCTCCACGGTCCTTCTCAGCTGCGAGTAGCAGCGCTCGCAGTACACAGAGCTTCGCAAGGCCCGAAGACCCGGAGGGAAGTATCGCACACGCAAATGTGCCAGGACAGAGACGTGTTCTACGTTGTCCCTTCTCGTCGTGCAGTTTGTGCCTCTGCTGCTTCTGCTGTTAGGAATCGCTCCTTGAAAGACGAGCGAGAGCGTCCTTCTGGGTGCATTGCACTGAGTCGAGTGCTCGCTCGGGACTTTGCACTCGGGGCCAAGGCAAGAGGGCGTGCTTGCCCGCAGAACCGAGAACACGCTGTTGGGCAGAGCTGCAACTGACCGCTGGAGTTCAGCTCTCGCCGGACGGCAGAAGGCGAAGAACGAAGCCGCTTGCGAGCGGCGCAGTGCAGCGAAGAGCTCTCCGAATTCGCCGCTAGCTCCACGGTCCTTCTCAGCTGCGAGTAGCAGCGCTCGCAGTACACAGAGCTTCGCAAGGCCCGAAGACCCGGAGCGAAGTATCGCACACGCAAATGTGCCAGGACAGAGACGTGTTCTACGTTGTCCCTTCTCGTCGTGCAGTTTGTGCCTCTGCTGCTTCTGCTGTTAGGAATCGCTCCTTGAAAGGCGAGCGAGAGCGTCCTTCCGGGTGCATTGCACTGAGTCGAGTGCTCGCTCGGGACTTTGCACTCGGGGCCAAGGCAAGAGGGCGTGCTTGCCCGCAGAACCGAGAACACGCTGTTGGGCAGAGCTGCAACTGACCGCTGGAGTTCAGCTCTCGCCGGACGGCAGAAGGCGAAGAACGAAGGCGCTTGCGAGCGGCGCAGTGCAGCGAAGAGCTCTCCGAATTCGCCGCTAGCTCCACGGTCCTTCTCAGCTGCGAGTAGCAGCGCTCGCAGTACACAGAGCTTCGCAAGGCCCGAAGAGCCGGAGGGAAGTATCGCACACGCAAATGTGCCAGGACAGAGACGTGTTCTACGTTGTCCCCTCTCGTCGTGCAGTTTGTGCCTCTGCTGCTTCTGCTGTTAGGAATCGCTCCTTGAAAGGCGAGCGAGAGCGTCCTTCCGGGTGCATTGCACTGAGTCGAGTGCTCGCTCGGGACTTTGCTCTCGCGGCCAAGGCAAGAGGGCGTGCTTGCCCGCAGAACCGAGAACACGCTGTTGGGCAGAGCTGCAACTGACCGCTGGAGTTCAGCTCTCGCCGGACGGCAGAAGGCGAAGAACGAAGCCGCTTGCGAGCGGCGCAGTGCAGCGAAGAGCTCTCCGAATTCGCCGCTAGCTCCACGGTCCTTCTCAGCTGCGAGTAGCAGCGCTCGCAGTACACAGAGCTTCGCAAGGCCCGAAGACCCGGAGGGAAGTATGGCACACGCAAATGTGCCAGGACAGAGACGTGTTCTACGTTGTCCCTTCTCGTCCTGCAGTTTGTGCCTCTGCTGCTTCTGCTGTTAGGAATCGCTCCTTGAAAGGCGAGCGAGAGCGTCCTTCCGGGTGCATTGCACTGAGTCGAGTGCTCGCTCGGGACTTTGCTCTCGGGGCCAAGGCAAGAGGGAGTGCTTGCCCGCAGAACCGAGAACACGCTGTTGGGCAGAGCTGCAACTGACCGCTGGAGTTCAGCTCTCGCCGGACGGCAGAAGGCGAAGAACGAAGCCGCTTGCGAGCGGCGCAGTGCAGCGAAGAGCTCTCCGAATTCGCCGCTAGCTCCACGGTCCTTCTCAGCTGCGAGTAGCAGCGCTCGCAGTACACAGAGTTTCGCAAGGCCTGAAGACCCGGAGCGAAGTATCGCACACGCAAATGTGCCAGGACAGAGACGTGTTCTACGTTGTCCCTTCTCGTCGTGCAGTTTGTGCCTCTGCTGCTTCTGCTGTTAGGAATCGCTCCTTGAAAGGCGAGCGAGAGCGTCCTTCCGGGTGCATTGCACTGAGTCGAGTGCTCGCTCGGGACTTTGCACTCGGGGCCAAGGCAAGAGGGCGTGCTTGCCCGCAGAACCGAGAACACGCTGTTGGGCAGAGCTGCAACTGACCGCTGGAGTTCAGCTCTCGCCGGACGGCAGAAGGCGAAGAACGAAGCCGCTTGCGAGCGGCGCAGTGCAGCGAAGAGCTCTCCGAATTCGCCGCTAGCTCCACGGTCCTTCTCAGCTGCGAGTAGCAGCGCTCGCAGTACACAGAGCTTCGCAAGGCCCGAAGAGCCGGAGGGAAGTATCGCACACGCAAATGTGCCAGGACAGAGACGTGTTCTACGTTGTCCCTTCTCGTCGTGCAGTTTGTGCCTCTGCTGCTTCTGCTGTTAGGAATCGCTCCTTGAAAGGCGAGCGAGAGCGTCCTTCCGGGTGCATTGCACTGAGTCGAGTGCTCGCTCGGGACTTTGCTCTCGGGGCCAAGGCAAGAGGGCGTGCTTGCCCGCAGAACCGAGAACACGCTGTTGGGCAGAGCTGCAACTGACCGCTGGAGTTCAGCTCTCGCCGGACGGCAGAAGGCGAAGAACGAAGGCGCTTGCGAGCGGCGCAGTGCAGCGAAGAGCTCTCCGAATTCGCCGCTAGCTCCACGGTCCTTCTCAGCTGCGAGTAGCAGCGCTCGCAGTACACAGAGCTTCGCAAGGCCCGAAGAGCCGGAGGGAAGTATCGCACACGCAAATGTGCCAGGACAGAGACGTGTTCTACGGTGTCCCCTCTCGTCGTGCAGTTTGTGCCTCTGCTGCTTCTGCTGTTAGGAATCGCTCCTTGAAAGGCGAGCGAGAGCGTCCTTCCGGGTGCATTGCACTGAGTCGAGTGCTCGCTCGGGACTTTGCTCTCGCGGCCAAGGCAAGAGGGCGTGCTTGCCCGCAGAACCGAGAACACGCTGTTGGGCAGAGCTGCAACTGACCGCTGGAGTTCAGCTCTCGCCGGACGGCAGAAGGCGAAGAACGAAGCCGCTTGCGAGCGGCGCAGTGCAGCGAAGAGCTCTCCGAATTCGCCGCTAGCTCCACGGTCCTTCTCAGCTGCGAGTAGCAGCGCTCGCAGTACACAGAGCTTCGCAAGGCCCGAAGAGCCGGAGGGAAGTATCGCACACGCAAATGTGCCAGGACAGAGACGTGTTCTACGTTGTCCCTTCTCGTCGTGCAGTTTGTGCCTCTGCTGCTTCTGCTGTTAGGAATCGCTCCTTGAAAGGCGAGCGAGAGCGTCCTTCCGGGTGCATTGCACTGAGTCGAGTGCTCGCTCGGGACTTTGCACTCGGGGCCAAGGCAAGAGGGCGTGCTTGCCCGCAGAACCGAGAACACGCTGTTGGGCAGAGCTGCAACTGACCGCTGGAGTTCAGCTCTCGCCGGACGGCAGAAGGCGAAGAACGAAGCCGCTTGCGAGCGGCGCAGTGCAGCGAAGAGCTCTCCGAATTCGCCGCTAGCTCCACGGTCCTTCTCAGCTGCGAGTAGCAGCGCTCGCAGTACACAGAGCTTCGCAAGGCCCGAAGACCCGGAGGGAAGTATCGCACACGCAAATGTGCCAGGACAGAGACGTGTTCTACGTTGTCCCCTCTCGTCGTGCAGTTTGTGCCTCTGCTGCTTCTGCTGTTAGGAATCGCTCCTTGAAAGGCGAGCGAGAGCGTCCTTCCGGGTGCATTGCACTGAGTCGAGTGCTCGCTCGGGACTTTGCTCTCGCGGCCAAGGCAAGAGGGCGTGCTTGCCCGCAGAACCGAGAACACGCTGTTGGGCAGAGCTGCAACTGACCGCTGGAGTTCAGCTCTCGCCGGACGGCAGAAGGCGAAGAACGAAGCCGCTTGCGAGCGGCGCAGTGCAGCGAAGAGCTCTCCGAATTCGCCGCTAGCTCCACGGTCCTTCTCAGCTGCGAGTAGCAGCGCTCGCAGTACACAGAGCTTCGCAAGGCCCGAAGACCCGGAGGGAAGTATCGCACACGAAAATGTGCCAGGACAGAGACGTGTTCTACGTTGTCCCCTCTCGTCGTGCAGTTTGTGCCTCTGCTGCTTCTGCTGTTAGGAATCGCTCCTTGAAAGGCGAGCGAGAGCGTCCTTCCGGGTGCATTGCACTGAGTCGAGTGCTCGCTCGGGACTTTGCTCTCGCGGCCAAGGCAAGTGGGCGTGCTTGCCCGCAGAACCGAGAACACGCTGTTGGGCAGAGCTGCAACTGACCGCTGGAGTTCAGCTCTCGCCGGACGGCAGAAGGCGAAGAACGAAGCCGCTTGCGAGCGGCGCAGTGCAGCGAAGAGCTCTCCGAATTCGCCGCTAGCTCCACGGTCCTTCTCAGCTGCGAGTAGCAGCGCTCGCAGTACACAGAGCTTCGCAAGGCCCGAAGACCCGGAGCGAAGTATCGCACACGCAAATGTGCCAGGACAGAGACGTGTTCTACGTTGTCCCTTCTCGTCGTGCAGTTTGTGCCTCTGCTGCTTCTGCTGTTAGGAATCGCTCCTTGAAAGGCGAGCGAGAGCGTCCTTCCGGGTGCATTGCACTGAGTCGAGTGCTCGCTCGGGACTTTGCACTCGGGGCCAAGGCAAGAGGGCGTGCTTGCCCGCAGAACCGAGAACACGCTGTTGGGCAGAGCTGCAACTGACCGCTGGAGTTCAGCTCTCGCCGGACGGCAGAAGGCGAAGAACGAAGGCGCTTGCGAGCGGCGCAGTGCAGCGAAGAGCTCTCCGAATTCGCCGCTAGCTCCACGGTCCTTCTCAGCTGCGAGTAGCAGCGCTCGCAGTACACAGAGCTTCGCAAGGCCCGAAGAGCCGGAGGGAAGTATCGCACACGCAAATGTGCCAGGACAGAGACGTGTTCTACGGTGTCCCTTCTCGTCGTGCAGTTTGTGCCTCTGCTGCTTCTGCTGTTAGGAATCGCTCCTTGAAAGGCGAGCGAGAGCGTCCTTCCGGGTGCATTGCACTGAGTCGAGTGCTCGCTCGGGACTTTGCTCTCGGGGCCAAGGCAAGAGGGCGTGCTTGCCCGCAGAACCGAGAACACGCTGTTGGGCAGAGCTGCAACTGACCGCTGAAGTTCAGCCTTCGCCGGACGGCAGAAGGCGAAGAACGAAGCCGCTTGCGAGCGGCGCAGTGCAGCGAAGAGCTCTCCGAATTCGCCGCTAGCTCCACGGTCCTTCTCAGCTGCGAGTAGCAGCGCTCGCAGTACACAGAGCTTCGCAAGGCCCGAAGAGCCGGCGGGAAGTATCGCACACGCAAATGTGCCAGGACAGAGACGTGTTCTACGTTGTCCCCTCTCGTCGTGCAGTTTGTGCCTCTGCTGCTTCTGCTGTTAGGAATCGCTCCTTGAAAGGCGAGCGAGAGCGTCCTTCCGGGTGCATTGCACTGAGTCGAGTGCTCGCTCGGGACTTTGCTCTCGGGGCCAAGGCAAGAGGGCGTGCTTGCCCGCAGAACCGAGAACACGCTGTTGGGCAGAGCTGCAACTGACCGCTGGAGTTCAGCTCTCGCCGGACGGCAGAAGGCGAAGAACGAAGCCGCTTGCGAGCGGCGCAGTGCAGCGAAGAGCTCTCCGAATTCGCCGCTAGCTCCACGGTCCTTCTCAGCTGCGAGTAGCAGCGCTCGCAGTACACAGAGCTTCGCAAGGCCCGAAGACCCGGAGGGAAGTATGGCACACGCAAATGTGCCAGGACAGAGACGTGTTCTACGTTGTCCCCTCTCGTCGTGCAGTTTGTGCCTCTGCTGCTTCTGCTGTTAGGAATCGCTCCTTGAAAGGCGAGCGAGAGCGTCCTTCCGGGTGCATTGCACTGAGTCGAGTGCTCGCTCGGGACTTTGCTCTCGGGGCCAAGGCAAGAGGGCGTGCTTGCCCGCAGAACCGAGAACACGCTGTTGGGCAGAGCTGCAACTGACCGCTGGAGTTCAGCTCTCGCCGGACGGCAGAAGGCGAAGAACGAAGGCGCTTGCGAGCGGCGCAGTGCAGCGAAGAGCTCTCCGAATTCGCCGCTAGCTCCACGGTCCTTCTCAGCTGCGAGTAGCAGCGCTCGCAGTACACAGAGCTTCGCAAGGCCCGAAGACCCGGAGGGAAGTATCGCACACGCAAATGTGCCAGGACAGAGACGTGTTCTACGTTGTCCCTTCTCGTCGTGCAGTTTGTGCCTCTGCTGCTTCTGCTGTTAGGAATCGCTCCTTGAAAGACGAGCGAGAGCGTCCTTCCGGGTGCATTGCACTGAGTCGAGTGCACGCTCGGGACTTTGCTCTCGGGGCCAAGGCAAGAGGGCGTGCTTGCCCGCAGAACCGAGAACACGCTGTTGGGCAGAGCTGCAACTGACCGCTGGAGTTCAGCTCTCGCCGGACGGCAGAAGGCGAAGAACGAAGCCGCTTGCGAGCGGCGCAGTGCAGCGAAGAGCTCTCCGAATTCGCCGCTAGCTCCACGGTCCTTCTCAGCTGCGAGTAGCAGCGCTCGCAGTACACAGAGCTTCGCAAGGCCCGAAGAGCCGGAGGGAAGTATCGCACACGCAAATGTGCCAGGACAGAGACGTGTTCTACGGTGTCCCCTCTCGTCGTGCAGTTTGTGCCTCTGCTGCTTCTGCTGTTAGGAATCGCTCCTTGAAAGGCGAGCGAGAGCGTCCTTCCGGGTGCATTGCACTGAGTCGAGTGCTCGCTCGGGACTTTGCTCTCGCGGCCAAGGCAAGAGGGCGTGCTTGCCCGCAGAACCGAGAACACGCTGTTGGGCAGAGCTGCAACTGACCGCTGGAGTTCAGCTCTCGCCGGACGGCAGAAGGCGAAGAACGAAGCCGCTTGCGAGCGGCGCAGTGCACCGAAGAGCTCTCCGAATTCGCCGCTAGCTCCACGGTCCTTCTCAGCTGCGAGTAGCAGCGCTCGCAGTACACAGAGCTTCGCAAGGCCCGAAGAGCCGGAGGGAAGTATCGCACACGCAAATGTGCCAGGACAGAGACGTGTTCTACGTTGTCCCCTTCTCGTCGTGCAGTTTGTGCCTCTGCTGCTTCTGCTGTTAGGAATCGCTCCTTGAAAGGCGAGCGAGAGCGTCCTTCCGGGTGCATTGCACTGAGTCGAGTGCTCGCTCGGGACTTTGCACTCGGGGCCAAGGCAAGAGGGCGTGCTTGCCCGCAGAACCGAGAACACGCTGTTGGGCAGAGCTGCAACTGACCGCTGGAGTTCAGCTCTCGCCGGACGGCAGAAGGCGAAGAACGAAGCCGCTTGCGAGCGGCGCAGTGCAGCGAAGAGCTCTCCGAATTCGCCGCTAGCTCCACGGTCCTTCTCAGCTGCGAGTAGCAGCGCTCGCAGTACACAGAGCTTCGCAAGGCCCGAAGAGCCGGAGGGAAGTATCGCACACGAAAATGTGCCAGGACAGAGACGTGTTCTACGTTGTCCCCTCTCGTCGTGCAGTTTGTGCCTCTGCTGCTTCTGCTGTTAGGAATCGCTCCTTGAAAGGCGAGCGAGAGCGTCCTTCCGGGTGCATTGCACTGAGTCGAGTGCTCGCTCGGGACTTTGCTCTCGCGGCCAAGGCAAGAGGGCGTGCTTGCCCGCAGAACCGAGAACACGCTGTTGGGCAGAGCTGCAACTGACCGCTGGAGTTCAGCTCTCGCCGGACGGCAGAAGGCGAAGAACGAAGGCGCTTGCGAGCGGCGCAGTGCAGCGAAGAGCTCTCCGAATTCGCCGCTAGCTCCACGGTCCTTCTCAGCTGCGAGTAGCAGCGCTCGCAGTACACAGAGCTTCGCAAGGCCCGAAGACCCGGAGGGAAGTATCGCACACGAAAATGTGCCAGGACAGAGACGTGTTCTACGTTGTCCCCTCTCGTCGTGCAGTTTGTGCCTCTGCTGCTTCTGCTGTTAGGAATCGCTCCTTGAAAGGCGAGCGAGAGCGTCCTTCCGGGTGCCTTGCACTGAGTCGAGTGCTCGCTCGGGACTTTGCTCTCGCGGCCAAGGCAAGTGGGCGTGCTTGCCCGCAGAACCGAGAACACGCTGTTGGGCAGAGCTGCAACTGACCGCTGGAGTTCAGCTCTCGCCGGACGGCAGAAGGCGAAGAACGAAGCCGCTTGCGAGCGGCGCAGTGCAGCGAAGAGCTCTCCGAATTCGCCGCTAGCTCCACGGTCCTTCTCAGCTGCGAGTAGCAGCGCTCGCAGTACACAGAGCTTCGCAAGGCCCGAAGACCCGGAGCGAAGTATCGCACACGCAAATGTGCCAGGACAGAGACGTGTTCTACGTTGTCCCTTCTCGTCGTGCAGTTTGTGCCTCTGCTGCTTCTGCTGTTAGGAATCGCTCCTTGAAAGGCGAGCGAGAGCGTCCTTCCGGGTGCATTGCACTGAGTCGAGTGCTCGCTCGGGACTTTGCTCTCGCGGCCAAGGCAAGAGGGCGTGCTTGCCCGCAGAACCGAGAACACGCTGTTGGGCAGAGCTGCAACTGACCGCTGAAGTTCAGCCTTCGCCGGACGGCAGAAGGCGAAGAACGAAGCCGCTTGCGAGCGGCGCAGTGCAGCGAAGAGCTCTCCGAATTCGCCGCTAGCTCCACGGTCCTTCTCAGCTGCGAGTAGCAGCGCTCGCAGTACACAGAGCTTCGCAAGGCCCGAAGACCCGGAGCGAAGTATCGCACACGCAAATGTGCCAGGGACAGAGACGTGTTCTACGTTGTCCCCTTCTCGTCGTGCAGTTTGTGCCTCTGCTGCTTCTGCTGTTAGGAATCGCTCCTTGAAAGGCGAGCGAGAGCGTCCTTCTGGGTGCATTGCACTGAGTCGAGTGCTCGCTCGGGACTTTGCACTCGGGGCCAAGGCAAGAGGGCGTGCTTGCCCGCAGAACCGAGAACACGCTGTTGGGCAGAGCTGCAACTGACCGCTGGAGTTCAGCTCTCGCCGGACGGCAGAAGGCGAAGAACGAAGCCGCTTGCGAGCGGCGCAGTGCAGCGAAGAGCTCTCCGAATTCGCCGCTAGCTCCACGGTCCTTCTCAGCTGCGAGTAGCAGCGCTCGCAGTACACAGAGCTTCGCAAGGCCCGAAGAGCCGGAGGGAAGTATCGCACACGAAAATGTGCCAGGACAGAGACGTGTTCTACGGTGTCCCCTCTCGTCGTGCAGTTTGTGCCTCTGCTGCTTCTGCTGTTAGGAATCGCTCCTTGAAAGGCGAGCGAGAGCGTCCTTCCGGGTGCATTGCACTGAGTCGAGTGCTCGCTCGGGACTTTGCTCTCGCGGCCAAGGCAAGAGGGCGTGCTTGCCCGCAGAACCGAGAACACGCTGTTGGGCAGAGCTGCAACTGACCGCTGAAGTTCAGCCTTCGCCGGACGGCAGAAGGCGAAGAACGAAGCCGCTTGCGAGCGGCGCAGTGCAGCGAAGAGCTCTCCGAATTCGCCGCTAGCTCCACGGTCCTTCTCAGCTGCGAGTAGCAGCGCTCGCAGTACACAGAGCTTCGCAAGGCCCGAAGAGCCGGCGGGAAGTATCGCACACGCAAATGTGCCAGGACAGAGACGTGTTCTACGTTGTCCCCTCTCGTCGTGCAGTTTGTGCCTCTGCTGCTTCTGCTGTTAGGAATCGCTCCTTGAAAGGCGAGCGAGAGCGTCCTTCCGGGTGCATTGCACTGAGTCGAGTGCTCGCTCGGGACTTTGCTCTCGGGGCCAAGGCAAGAGGGCGTGCTTGCCCGCAGAACCGAGAACACGCTGTTGGGCAGAGCTGCAACTGACCGCTGGAGTTCAGCTCTCGCCGGACGGCAGAAGGCGAAGAACGAAGCCGCTTGCGAGCGGCGCAGTGCAGCGAAGAGCTCTCCGAATTCGCCGCTAGCTCCACGGTCCTTCTCAGCTGCGAGTAGCAGCGCTCGCAGTACACAGAGCTTCGCAAGGCCCGAAGACCCGGAGGGAAGTATGGCACACGCAAATGTGCCAGGACAGAGACGTGTTCTACGTTGTCCCCTCTCGTCGTGCAGTTTGTGCCTCTGCTGCTTCTGCTGTTAGGAATCGCTCCTTGAAAGGCGAGCGAGAGCGTCCTTCCGGGTGCATTGCACTGAGTCGAGTGCTCGCTCGGGACTTTGCTCTCGGGGCCAAGGCAAGAGGGCGTGCTTGCCCGCAGAACCGAGAACACGCTGTTGGGCAGAGCTGCAACTGACCGCTGGAGTTCAGCTCTCGCCGGACGGCAGAAGGCGAAGAACGAAGGCGCTTGCGAGCGGCGCAGTGCAGCGAAGAGCTCTCCGAATTCGCCGCTAGCTCCACGGTCCTTCTCAGCTGCGAGTAGCAGCGCTCGCAGTACACAGAGCTTCGCAAGGCCCGAAGACCCGGAGGGAAGTATCGCACACGCAAATGTGCCAGGACAGAGACGTGTTCTACGTTGTCCCTTCTCGTCGTGCAGTTTGTGCCTCTGCTGCTTCTGCTGTTAGGAATCGCTCCTTGAAAGACGAGCGAGAGCGTCCTTCCGGGTGCATTGCACTGAGTCGAGTGCACGCTCGGGACTTTGCTCTCGGGGCCAAGGCAAGAGGGCGTGCTTGCCCGCAGCACCGAGAACACGCTGTTGGGCAGAGCTGCAACTGACCGCTGGAGTTCAGCTCTCGCCGGACGGCAGAAGGCGAAGAACGAAGCCGCTTGCGAGCGGCGCAGTGCAGCGAAGAGCTCTCCGAATTCGCCGCTAGCTCCACGGTCCTTCTCAGCTGCGAGTAGCAGCGCTCGCAGTACACAGAGCTTCGCAAGGCCCGAAGAGCCGGAGGGAAGTATCGCACACGCAAATGTGCCAGGACAGAGACGTGTTCTACGGTGTCCCCTCTCGTCGTGCAGTTTGTGCCTCTGCTGCTTCTGCTGTTAGGAATCGCTCCTTGAAAGGCGAGCGAGAGCGTCCTTCCGGGTGCATTGCACTGAGTCGAGTGCTCGCTCGGGACTTTGCTCTCGCGGCCAAGGCAAGAGGGCGTGCTTGCCCGCAGAACCGAGAACACGCTGTTGGGCAGAGCTGCAACTGACCGCTGGAGTTCAGCTCTCGCCGGACGGCAGAAGGCGAAGAACGAAGCCGCTTGCGAGCGGCGCAGTGCACCGAAGAGCTCTCCGAATTCGCCGCTAGCTCCACGGTCCTTCTCAGCTGCGAGTAGCAGCGCTCGCAGTACACAGAGCTTCGCAAGGCCCGAAGACCCGGAGGGAAGTATCGCACACGCAAATGTGCCAGGACAGAGACGTGTTCTACGTTGTCCCTTCTCGTCGTGCAGTTTGTGCCTCTGCTGCTTCTGCTGTTAGGAATCGCTCCTTGAAAGGCGAGCGAGAGCGTCCTTCCGGGTGCATTGCACTGAGTCGAGTGCTCGCTCGGGACTTTGCACTCGGGGCCAAGGCAAGAGGGCGTGCTTGCCCGCAGAACCGAGAACACGCTGTTGGGCAGAGCTGCAACTGACCGCTGGAGTTCAGCTCTCGCCGGACGGCAGAAGGCGAAGAACGAAGCCGCTTGCGAGCGGCGCAGTGCAGCGAAGAGCTCTCCGAATTCGCCGCTAGCTCCACGGTCCTTCTCAGCTGCGAGTAGCAGCGCTCGCAGTACACAGAGCTTCGCAAGGCCCGAAGAGCCGGAGGGAAGTATCGCACACGCAAATGTGCCAGGACAGAGACGTGTTCTACGTTGTCCCCTCTCGTCGTGCAGTTTGTGCCTCTGCTGCTTCTGCTGTTAGGAATCGCTCCTTGAAAGGCGAGCGAGAGCGTCCTTCCGGGTGCATTGCACTGAGTCGAGTGCTCGCTCGGGACTTTGCTCTCGCGGCCAAGGCAAGAGGGCGTGCTTGCCCGCAGAACCGAGAACACGCTGTTGGGCAGAGCTGCAACTGACCGCTGGAGTTCAGCTCTCGCCGGACGGCAGAAGGCGAAGAACGAAGCCGCTTGCGAGCGGCGCAGTGCAGCGAAGAGCTCTCCGAATTCGCCGCTAGCTCCACGGTCCTTCTCAGCTGCGAGTAGCAGCGCTCGCAGTACACAGAGCTTCGCAAGGCCCGAAGAGCCGGAGGGAAGTATCGCACACGAAAATGTGCCAGGACAGAGACGTGTTCTACGTTGTCCCCTCTCGTCGTGCAGTTTGTGCCTCTGCTGCTTCTGCTGTTAGGAATCGCTCCTTGAAAGGCGAGCGAGAGCGTCCTTCCGGGTGCCTTGCACTGAGTCGAGTGCTCGCTCGGGACTTTGCTCTCGCGGCCAAGGCAAGTGGGCGTGCTTGCCCGCAGAACCGAGAACACGCTGTTGGGCAGAGCTGCAACTGACCGCTGGAGTTCAGCTCTCGCCGGACGGCAGAAGGCGAAGAACGAAGCCGCTTGCGAGCGGCGCAGTGCAGCGAAGAGCTCTCCGAATTCGCCGCTAGCTCCACGGTCCTTCTCAGCTGCGAGTAGCAGCGCTCGCAGTACACAGAGCTTCGCAAGGCCCGAAGACCCGGAGCGAAGTATCGCACACGCAAATGTGCCAGGACAGAGACGTGTTCTACGTTGTCCCTTCTCGTCGTGCAGTTTGTGCCTCTGCTGCTTCTGCTGTTAGGAATCGCTCCTTGAAAGGCGAGCGAGAGCGTCCTTCCGGGTGCATTGCACTGAGTCGAGTGCTCGCTCGGGACTTTGCACTCGGGGCCAAGGCAAGAGGGCGTGCTTGCCCGCAGAACCGAGAACACGCTGTTGGGCAGAGCTGCAACTGACCGCTGGAGTTCAGCTCTCGCCGGACGGCAGAAGGCGAAGAACGAAGGCGCTTGCGAGCGGCGCAGTGCAGCGAAGAGCTCTCCGAATTCGCCGCTAGCTCCACGGTCCTTCTCAGCTGCGAGTAGCAGCGCTCGCAGTACACAGAGCTTCGCAAGGCCCGAAGACCCGGAGGGAAGTATCGCACACGCAAATGTGCCAGGACAGAGACGTGTTCTACGGTGTCCCTTCTCGTCGTGCAGTTTGTGCCTCTGCTGCTTCTGCTGTTAGGAATCGCTCCTTGAAAGGCGAGCGAGAGCGTCCTTCCGGGTGCATTGCACTGAGTCGAGTGCTCGCTCGGGACTTTGCTCTCGGGGCCAAGGCAAGAGGGCGTGCTTGCCCGCAGAACCGAGAACACGCTGTTGGGCAGAGCTGCAACTGACCGCTGAAGTTCAGCCTTCGCCGGACGGCAGAAGGCGAAGAACGAAGCCGCTTGCGAGCGGCGCAGTGCAGCGAAGAGCTCTCCGAATTCGCCGCTAGCTCCACGGTCCTTCTCAGCTGCGAGTAGCAGCGCTCGCAGTACACAGAGCTTCGCAAGGCCCGAAGACCCGGAGCGAAGTATCGCACACGCAAATGTGCCAGGACAGAGACGTGTTCTACGTTGTCCCTTCTCGTCGTGCAGTTTGTGCCTCTGCTGCTTCTGCTGTTAGGAATCGCTCCTTGAAAGGCGAGCGAGAGCGTCCTTCCGGGTGCATTGCACTGAGTCGAGTGCTCGCTCGGGACTTTGCACTCGGGGCCAAGGCAAGAGGGCGTGCTTGCCCGCAGAACCGAGAACACGCTGTTGGGCAGAGCTGCAACTGACCGCTGGAGTTCAGCTCTCGCCGGACGGCAGAAGGCGAAGAACGAAGGCGCTTGCGAGCGGCGCAGTGCAGCGAAGAGCTCTCCGAATTCGCCGCTAGCTCCACGGTCCTTCTCAGCTGCGAGTAGCAGCGCTCGCAGTACACAGAGCTTCGCAAGGCCCGAAGACCCGGAGGGAAGTATCGCACACGCAAATGTGCCAGGACAGAGACGTGTTCTACGGTGTCCCTTCTCGTCGTGCAGTTTGTGCCTCTGCTGCTTCTGCTGTTAGGAATCGCTCCTTGAAAGGCGAGCGAGAGCGTCCTTCCGGGTGCATTGCACTGAGTCGAGTGCTCGCTCGGGACTTTGCTCTCGGGGCCAAGGCAAGAGGGCGTGCTTGCCCGCAGAACCGAGAACACGCTGTTGGGCAGAGCTGCAACTGACCGCTGAAGTTCAGCCTTCGCCGGACGGCAGAAGGCGAAGAACGAAGCCGCTTGCGAGCGGCGCAGTGCAGCGAAGAGCTCTCCGAATTCGCCGCTAGCTCCACGGTCCTTCTCAGCTGCGAGTAGCAGCGCTCGCAGTACACAGAGCTTCGCAAGGCCCGAAGACCCGGAGGGAAGTATGGCACACGCAAATGTGCCAGGACAGAGACGTGTTCTACGTTGTCCCTTCTCGTCGTGCAGTTTGTGCCTCTGCTGCTTCTGCTGTTAGGAATCGCTCCTTGAAAGACGAGCGAGAGCGTCCTTCCGGGTGCATTGCACTGAGTCGAGTGCTCGCTCGGGACTTTGCTCTCGGGGCCAAGGCAAGAGGGAGTGCTTGCCCGCAGAACCGAGAACACGCTGTTGGGCAGAGCTGCAACTGACCGCTGGAGTTCAGCCTTCGCCGGACGGCAGAAGGCGAAGAACGAAGCCGCTTGCGAGCGGCGCAGTGCAGCGAAGAGCTCTCCGAATTCGCCGCTAGCTCCACGGTCCTTCTCAGCTGCGAGTAGCAGCGCTCGCAGTACACAGAGCTTCGCAAGGCCCGAAGACCCGGAGCGAAGTATCGCACACGCAAATGTGCCAGGACAGAGACGTGTTCTACGTTGTCCCTTCTCGTCGTGCAGTTTGTGCCTCTGCTGCTTCTGCTGTTAGGAATCGCTCCTTGAAAGGCGAGCGAGAGCGTGCTTCTGGGTGCATTGCACTGAGTCGAGTGCTCGCTCGGGACTTTGCACTCGGGGCCAAGGCAAGAGGGCGTGCTTGCCCGCAGAACCGAGAACACGCTGTTGGGCAGAGCTGCAACTGACCGCTGGAGTTCAGCTCTCGCCGGACGGCAGAAGGCGAAGAACGAAGCCGCTTGCGAGCGGCGCAGTGCAGCGAAGAGCTCTCCGAATTCGCCGCTAGCTCCACGGTCCTTCTCAGCTGCGAGTAGCAGCGCTCGCAGTACACAGAGCTTCGCAAGGCCCGAAGACCCGGAGGGAAGTATGGCACACGCAAATGTGCCAGGACAGAGACGTGTTCTACGTTGTCCCTTCTCGTCGTGCAGTTTGTGCCTCTGCTGCTTCTGCTGTTAGGAATCGCTCCTTGAAAGGCGAGCGAGAGCGTCCTTCCGGGTGCATTGCACTGAGTCGAGTGCTCGCTCGGGACTTTGCACTCGGGGCCAAGGCAAGAGGGCGTGCTTGCCCGCAGAACCGAGAACACGCTGTTGGGCAGAGCTGCAACTGACCGCTGGAGTTCAGCTCTCGCCGGACGGCAGAAGGCGAAGAACGAAGGCGCTTGCGAGCGGCGCAGTGCAGCGAAGAGCTCTCCGAATTCGCCGCTAGCTCCACGGTCCTTCCCAGCTGCGAGTAGCAGCGCTCGCAGTACACAGAGCTTCGCAAGGCCCGAAGACCCGGAGGGAAGTATCGCACACGCAAATGTGCCAGGACAGAGACGTGTTCTACGTTGTCCCCTCTCGTCGTGCAGTTTGTGCCTCTGCTGCTTCTGCTGTTAGGAATCGCTCCTTGAAAGGCGAGCGAGAGCGTCCTTCCGGGTGCATTGCACTGAGTCGAGTGCTCGCTCGGGACTTTGCACTCGGGGCCAAGGCAAGAGGGCGTGCTTGCCCGCAGAACCGAGAACACGCTGTTGGGCAGAGCTGCAACTGACCGCTGGAGTTCAGCTCTCGCCGGACGGCAGAAGGCGAAGAACGAAGCCGCTTGCGAGCGGCGCAGTGCAGCGAAGAGCTCTCCGAATTCGCCGCTAGCTCCACGGTCCTTCTCAGCTGCGAGTAGCAGCGCTCGCAGTACACAGAGCTTCGCAAGGCCCGAAGACCCGGAGGGAAGTATGGCACACGCAAATGTGCCAGGACAGAGACGTGTTCTACGGTGTCCCTTCTCGTCGTGCAGTTTGTGCCTCTGCTGCTTCTGCTGTTAGGAATCGCTCCTTGAAAGGCGAGCGAGAGCGTCCTTCCGGGTGCATTGCACTGAGTCGAGTGCTCGCTCGGGACTTTGCTCTCGCGGCCAAGGCAAGAGGGCGTGCTTGCCCGCAGAACCGAGAACACGCTGTTGGGCAGAGCTGCAACTGACCGCTGAAGTTCAGCCTTCGCCGGACGGCATAAGGCGAAGAACGAAGCCGCTTGCGAGCGGCGCAGTGCAGCGAAGAGCTCTCCGAATTCGCCGCTAGCTCCACGGTCCTTCTCAGCTGCGAGTAGCAGCGCTCGCAGTACACAGAGCTTCGCAAGGCCCGAAGACCCGGAGCGAAGTATCGCACACGCAAATGTGCCAGGACAGAGACGTGTTCTACGTTGTCCCTTCTCGTCGTGCAGTTTGTGCCTCTGCTGCTTCTGCTGTTAGGAATCGCTCCTTGAAAGGCGAGCGAGAGCGTCCTTCTGGGTGCATTGCACTGAGTCGAGTGCTCGCTCGGGACTTTGCACTCGGGGCCAAGGCAAGAGGGCGTGCTTGCCCGCAGAACCGAGAACACGCTGTTGGGCAGAGCTGCAACTGACCGCTGGAGTTCAGCTCTCGCCGGACGGCAGAAGGCGAAGAACGAAGCCGCTTGCGAGCGGCGCAGTGCAGCGAAGAGCTCTCCGAATTCGCCGCTAGCTCCACGGTCCTTCTCAGCTGCGAGTAGCAGCGCTCGCAGTACACAGAGCTTCGCAAGGCCCGAAGACCCGGAGGGAAGTATCGCACACGCAAATGTGCCAGGACAGAGACGTGTTCTACGGTGTCCCTTCTCGTCGTGCAGTTTGTGCCTCTGCTGGTTCTGCTGTTAGGAATCGCTCCTTGAAAGGCGAGCGAGAGCGTCCTTCCGGGTGCATTGCACTGAGTCGAGTGCTCGCTCGGGACTTTGCTCTCGCGGCCAAGGCAAGAGGGCGTGCTTGCCCGCAGAACCGAGAACACGCTGTTGGGCAGAGCTGCAACTGACCGCTGAAGTTCAGCCTTCGCCGGACGGCAGAAGGCGAAGAACGAAGCCGCTTGCGAGCGGCGCAGTGCAGCGAAGAGCTCTCCGAATTCGCCGCTAGCTCCACGGTCCTTCTCAGCTGCGAGTAGCAGCGCTCGCAGTACACAGAGCTTCGCAAGGCCCGAAGAGCCGGCGGGAAGTATCGCACACGCAAATGTGCCAGGACAGAGACGTGATCTACGTTGTCCCCTCTCGTCGTGCAGTTTGTGCCTCTGCTGCTTCTGCTGTTAGGAATCGCTCCTTGAAAGGCGAGCGAGAGCGTCCTTCCGGGTGCATTGCACTGAGTCGAGTGCTCGCTCGGGACTTTGCTCTCGCGGCCAAGGCAAGAGGGCGTGCTTGCCCGCAGAACCGAGAACACGCTGTTGGGCAGAGCTGCAACTGACCGCTGGAGTTCAGCTCTCGCCGGACGGCAGAAGGCGAAGAACGAAGCCGCTTGCGAGCGGCGCAGTGCAGCGAAGAGCTCTCCGAATTCGCCGCTAGCTCCACGGTCCTTCTCAGCTGCGAGTAGCAGCGCTCGCAGTACACAGAGCTTCGCAAGGCCCGAAGAGCCGGAGGGAAGTATCGCACACGCAAATGTGCCAGGACAGAGACGTGATCTACGTTGTCCCCTCTCGTCGTGCAGTTTGTGCCTCTGCTGCTTCTGCTGTTAGGAATCGCTCCTTGAAAGGCGAGCGAGAGCGTCCTTCCGGGTGCATTGCACTGAGTCGAGTGCTCGCTCGGGACTTTGCTCTCGCGGCCAAGGCAAGAGGGCGTGCTTGCCCGCAGAACCGAGAACACGCTGTTGGGCAGAGCTGCAACTGACCGCTGGAGTTCAGCTCTCGCCGGACGGCAGAAGGCGAAGAACGAAGCCGCTTGCGAGCGGCGCAGTGCAGCGAAGAGCTCTCCGAATTCGCCGCTAGCTCCACGGTCCTTCTCAGCTGCGAGTAGCAGCGCTCGCAGTACACAGAGCTTCGCAAGGCCCGAAGACCCGGAGGGAAGTATCGCACACGCAAATGTGCCAGGACAGAGACGTGTTCTACGGTGTCCCCTCTCGTCGTGCAGTTTGTGCCTCTGCTGCTTCTGCTGTTAGGAATCGCTCCTTGAAAGGCGAGCGAGAGCGTCCTTCCGGGTGCATTGCACTGAGTCGAGTGCTCGCTCGGGACTTTGCTCTCGGGGCCAAGGCAAGAGGGCGTGCTTGCCCGCAGAACCGAGAACACGCTGTTGGGCAGAGCTGCAGCTGACCGCTGGAGTTCAGCTCTCGCCGGACGGCAGAAGGCGAAGAACGAAGGCGCTTGCGAGCGGCGCAGTGCAGCGAAGAGCTCTCCGAATTCGCCGCTAGCTCCACGGTCCTTCTCAGCTGCGAGTAGCAGCGCTCGCAGTACACAGAGCTTCGCAAGGCCCGAAGAGCCGGCGGGAAGTATCGCACACGCAAATGTGCCAGGACAGAGACGTGTTCTACGGTGTCCCTTCTCGTCGTGCAGTTTGTGCCTCTGCTGGTTCTGCTGTTAGGAATCGCTCCTTGAAAGGCGAGCGAGAGCGTCCTTCCGGGTGCATTGCACTGAGTCGAGTGCTCGCTCGGGACTTTGCTCTCGGGGCCAAGGCAAGAGGGCGTGCTTGCCCGCAGAACCGAGAACACGCTGTTGGGCAGAGCTGCAACTGACCGCTGGAGTTCAGCTCTCGCCGGACGGCAGAAGGCGAAGAACGAAGCCGCTTGCGAGCGGCGCAGTGCAGCGAAGAGCTCTCCGAATTCGCCGCTAGCTCCACGGTCCTTCTCAGCTGCGAGTAGCAGCGCTCGCAGTACACAGAGCTTCGCAAGGCCCGAAGACCCGGAGGGAAGTATGGCACACGCAAATGTGCCAGGACAGAGACGTGTTCTACGTTGTCCCCTCTCGTCGTGCAGTTTGTGCCTCTGCTGCTTCTGCTGTTAGGAATCGCTCCTTGAAAGGCGAGCGAGAGCGTCCTTCCGGGTGCATTGCACTGAGTCGAGTGCTCGCTCGGGACTTTGCTCTCGGGGCCAAGGCAAGAGGGCGTGCTTGCCCGCAGAACCGAGAACACGCTGTTGGGCAGAGCTGCAACTGACCGCTGGAGTTCAGCTCTCGCCGGACGGCAGAAGGCGAAGAACGAAGGCGCTTGCGAGCGGCGCAGTGCAGCGAAGAGCTCTCCGAATTCGCCGCTAGCTCCACGGTCCTTCTCAGCTGCGAGTAGCAGCGCTCGCAGTACACAGAGCTTCGCAAGGCCCGAAGACCCGGAGGGAAGTATCGCACACGCAAATGTGCCAGGACAGAGACGTGTTCTACGTTGTCCCTTCTCGTCGTGCAGTTTGTGCCTCTGCTGCTTCTGCTGTTAGGAATCGCTCCTTGAAAGACGAGCGAGAGCGTCCTTCCGGGTGCATTGCACTGAGTCGAGTGCACGCTCGGGACTTTGCTCTCGGGGCCAAGGCAAGAGGGCGTGCTTGCCCGCAGAACCGAGAACACGCTGTTGGGCAGAGCTGCAACTGACCGCTGGAGTTCAGCTCTCGCCGGACGGCAGAAGGCGAAGAACGAAGCCGCTTGCGAGCGGCGCAGTGCAGCGAAGAGCTCTCCGAATTCGCCGCTAGCTCCACGGTCCTTCTCAGCTGCGAGTAGCAGCGCTCGCAGTACACAGAGCTTCGCAAGGCCCGAAGAGCCGGAGGGAAGTATCGCACACGCAAATGTGCCAGGACAGAGACGTGTTCTACGGTGTCCCCTCTCGTCGTGCAGTTTGTGCCTCTGCTGCTTCTGCTGTTAGGAATCGCTCCTTGAAAGGCGAGCGAGAGCGTCCTTCCGGGTGCATTGCACTGAGTCGAGTGCTCGCTCGGGACTTTGCTCTCGCGGCCAAGGCAAGAGGGCGTGCTTGCCCGCAGAACCGAGAACACGCTGTTGGGCAGAGCTGCAACTGACCGCTGGAGTTCAGCTCTCGCCGGACGGCAGAAGGCGAAGAACGAAGCCGCTTGCGAGCGGCGCAGTGCACCGAAGAGCTCTCCGAATTCGCCGCTAGCTCCACGGTCCTTCTCAGCTGCGAGTAGCAGCGCTCGCAGTACACAGAGCTTCGCAAGGCCCGAAGAGCCGGAGGGAAGTATCGCACACGCAAATGTGCCAGGACAGAGACGTGTTCTACGTTGTCCCTTCTCGTCGTGCAGTTTGTGCCTCTGCTGCTTCTGCTGTTAGGAATCGCTCCTTGAAAGGCGAGCGAGAGCGTCCTTCCGGGTGCATTGCACTGAGTCGAGTGCTCGCTCGGGACTTTGCACTCGGGGCCAAGGCAAGAGGGCGTGCTTGCCCGCAGAACCGAGAACACGCTGTTGGGCAGAGCTGCAACTGACCGCTGGAGTTCAGCTCTCGCCGGACGGCAGAAGGCGAAGAACGAAGCCGCTTGCGAGCGGCGCAGTGCAGCGAAGAGCTCTCCGAATTCGCCGCTAGCTCCACGGTCCTTCTCAGCTGCGAGTAGCAGCGCTCGCAGTACACAGAGCTTCGCAAGGCCCGAAGAGCCGGAGGGAAGTATCGCACACGAAAATGTGCCAGGACAGAGACGTGTTCTACGTTGTCCCCTCTCGTCGTGCAGTTTGTGCCTCTGCTGCTTCTGCTGTTAGGAATCGCTCCTTGAAAGGCGAGCGAGAGCGTCCTTCCGGGTGCATTGCACTGAGTCGAGTGCTCGCTCGGGACTTTGCTCTCGCGGCCAAGGCAAGAGGGCGTGCTTGCCCGCAGAACCGAGAACACGCTGTTGGGCAGAGCTGCAACTGACCGCTGGAGTTCAGCTCTCGCCGGACGGCAGAAGGCGAAGAACGAAGGCGCTTGCGAGCGGCGCAGTGCAGCGAAGAGCTCTCCGAATTCGCCGCTAGCTCCACGGTCCTTCTCAGCTGCGAGTAGCAGCGCTCGCAGTACACAGAGCTTCGCAAGGCCCGAAGAGCCGGAGGGAAGTATCGCACACGAAAATGTGCCAGGACAGAGACGTGTTCTACGTTGTCCCCTCTCGTCGTGCAGTTTGTGCCTCTGCTGCTTCTGCTGTTAGGAATCGCTCCTTGAAAGGCGAGCGAGAGCGTCCTTCCGGGTGCCTTGCACTGAGTCGAGTGCTCGCTCGGGACTTTGCTCTCGCGGCCAAGGCAAGTGGGCGTGCTTGCCCGCAGAACCGAGAACACGCTGTTGGGCAGAGCTGCAACTGACCGCTGGAGTTCAGCTCTCGCCGGACGGCAGAAGGCGAAGAACGAAGCCGCTTGCGAGCGGCGCAGTGCAGCGAAGAGCTCTCCGAATTCGCCGCTAGCTCCACGGTCCTTCTCAGCTGCGAGTAGCAGCGCTCGCAGTACACAGAGCTTCGCAAGGCCCGAAGACCCGGAGCGAAGTATCGCACACGCAAATGTGCCAGGACAGAGACGTGTTCTACGTTGTCCCTTCTCGTCGTGCAGTTTGTGCCTCTGCTGCTTCTGCTGTTAGGAATCGCTCCTTGAAAGGCGAGCGAGAGCGTCCTTCCGGGTGCATTGCACTGAGTCGAGTGCTCGCTCGGGACTTTGCACTCGGGGCCAAGGCAAGAGGGCGTGCTTGCCCGCAGAACCGAGAACACGCTGTTGGGCAGAGCTGCAACTGACCGCTGGAGTTCAGCTCTCGCCGGACGGCAGAAGGCGAAGAACGAAGGCGCTTGCGAGCGGCGCAGTGCAGCGAAGAGCTCTCCGAATTCGCCGCTAGCTCCACGGTCCTTCTCAGCTGCGAGTAGCAGCGCTCGCAGTACACAGAGCTTCGCAAGGCCCGAAGACCCGGAGGGAAGTATCGCACACGCAAATGTGCCAGGACAGAGACGTGTTCTACGGTGTCCCTTCTCGTCGTGCAGTTTGTGCCTCTGCTGCTTCTGCTGTTAGGAATCGCTCCTTGAAAGGCGAGCGAGAGCGTCCTTCCGGGTGCATTGCACTGAGTCGAGTGCTCGCTCGGGACTTTGCTCTCGGGGCCAAGGCAAGAGGGCGTGCTTGCCCGCAGAACCGAGAACACGCTGTTGGGCAGAGCTGCAACTGACCGCTGAAGTTCAGCCTTCGCCGGACGGCAGAAGGCGAAGAACGAAGCCGCTTGCGAGCGGCGCAGTGCAGCGAAGAGCTCTCCGAATTCGCCGCTAGCTCCACGGTCCTTCTCAGCTGCGAGTAGCAGCGCTCGCAGTACACAGAGCTTCGCAAGGCCCGAAGACCCGGAGCGAAGTATCGCACACGCAAATGTGCCAGGACAGAGACGTGTTCTACGTTGTCCCTTCTCGTCGTGCAGTTTGTGCCTCTGCTGCTTCTGCTGTTAGGAATCGCTCCTTGAAAGGCGAGCGAGAGCGTGCTTCTGGGTGCATTGCACTGAGTCGAGTGCTCGCTCGGGACTTTGCACTCGGGGCCAAGGCAAGAGGGCGTGCTTGCCCGCAGAACCGAGAACACGCTGTTGGGCAGAGCTGCAACTGACCGCTGGAGTTCAGCTCTCGCCGGACGGCAGAAGGCGAAGAACGAAGCCGCTTGCGAGCGGCGCAGTGCAGCGAAGAGCTCTCCGAATTCGCCGCTAGCTCCACGGTCCTTCTCAGCTGCGAGTAGCAGCGCTCGCAGTACACAGAGCTTCGCAAGGCCCGAAGACCCGGAGGGAAGTATGGCACACGCAAATGTGCCAGGACAGAGACGTGTTCTACGTTGTCCCTTCTCGTCGTGCAGTTTGTGCCTCTGCTGCTTCTGCTGTTAGGAATCGCTCCTTGAAAGGCGAGCGAGAGCGTCCTTCCGGGTGCATTGCACTGAGTCGAGTGCTCGCTCGGGACTTTGCACTCGGGGCCAAGGCAAGAGGGCGTGCTTGCCCGCAGAACCGAGAACACGCTGTTGGGCAGAGCTGCAACTGACCGCTGGAGTTCAGCTCTCGCCGGACGGCAGAAGGCGAAGAACGAAGGCGCTTGCGAGCGGCGCAGTGCAGCGAAGAGCTCTCCGAATTCGCCGCTAGCTCCACGGTCCTTCCCAGCTGCGAGTAGCAGCGCTCGCAGTACACAGAGCTTCGCAAGGCCCGAAGACCCGGAGGGAAGTATCGCACACGCAAATGTGCCAGGACAGAGACGTGTTCTACGTTGTCCCCTCTCGTCGTGCAGTTTGTGCCTCTGCTGCTTCTGCTGTTAGGAATCGCTCCTTGAAAGGCGAGCGAGAGCGTCCTTCCGGGTGCATTGCACTGAGTCGAGTGCTCGCTCGGGACTTTGCACTCGGGGCCAAGGCAAGAGGGCGTGCTTGCCCGCAGAACCGAGAACACGCTGTTGGGCCGAGCTGCAACTGACCGCTGGAGTTCAGCTCTCGCCGGACGGCAGAAGGCGAAGAACGAAGCCGCTTGCGAGCGGCGCAGTGCAGCGAAGAGCTCTCCGAATTCGCCGCTAGCTCCACGGTCCTTCTCAGCTGCGAGTAGCAGCGCTCGCAGTACACAGAGCTTCGCAAGGCCCGAAGACCCGGAGGGAAGTATCGCACACGCAAATGTGCCAGGACAGAGACGTGTTCTACGGTGTCCCTTCTCGTCGTGCAGTTTGTGCCTCTGCTGCTTCTGCTGTTAGGAATCGCTCCTTGAAAGGCGAGCGAGAGCGTCCTTCCGGGTGCATTGCACTGAGTCGAGTGCTCGCTCGGGACTTTGCTCTCGCGGCCAAGGCAAGAGGGCGTGCTTGCCCGCAGAACCGAGAACACGCTGTTGGGCAGAGCTGCAACTGACCGCTGAAGTTCAGCCTTCGCCGGACGGCAGAAGGCGAAGAACGAAGCCGCTTGCGAGCGGCGCAGTGCAGCGAAGAGCTCTCCGAATTCGCCGCTAGCTCCACGGTCCTTCTCAGCTGCGAGTAGCAGCGCTCGCAGTACACAGAGCTTCGCAAGGCCCGAAGACCCGGAGCGAAGTATCGCACACGCAAATGTGCCAGGACAGAGACGTGTTCTACGTTGTCCCTTCTCGTCGTGCAGTTTGTGCCTCTGCTG
Organism: Sturnus vulgaris; assembly: GCF_052056855.1. Classification (NCBI taxonomy): domain Eukaryota; kingdom Metazoa; phylum Chordata; class Aves; order Passeriformes; family Sturnidae; genus Sturnus; species Sturnus vulgaris. The sequence continues at coordinate 48,966,709 of NC_142243.1, forward strand.
CTTCTGCTGTTAGGAATCGCTCCTTGAAAGGCGAGCGAGAGCGTCCTTCTGGGTGCATTGCACTGAGTCGAGTGCTCGCTCGGGACTTTGCACTCGGGGCCAAGGCAAGAGGGCGTGCTTGCCCGCAGAACCGAGAACACGCTGTTGGGCAGAGCTGCAACTGACCGCTGGAGTTCAGCTCTCGCCGGACGGCAGAAGGCGAAGAACGAAGCCGCTTGCGAGCGGCGCAGTGCAGCGAAGAGCTCTCCGAATTCGCCGCTAGCTCCACGGTCCTTCTCAGCTGCGAGTAGCAGCGCTCGCAGTACACAGAGCTTCGCAAGGCCCGAAGACCCGGAGGGAAGTATCGCACACGCAAATGTGCCAGGACAGAGACGTGTTCTACGGTGTCCCTTCTCGTCGTGCAGTTTGTGCCTCTGCTGGTTCTGCTGTTAGGAATCGCTCCTTGAAAGGCGAGCGAGAGCGTCCTTCCGGGTGCATTGCACTGAGTCGAGTGCTCGCTCGGGACTTTGCTCTCGCGGCCAAGGCAAGAGGGCGTGCTTGCCCGCAGAACCGAGAACACGCTGTTGGGCAGAGCTGCAACTGACCGCTGAAGTTCAGCCTTCGCCGGACGGCAGAAGGCGAAGAACGAAGCCGCTTGCGAGCGGCGCAGTGCAGCGAAGAGCTCTCCGAATTCGCCGCTAGCTCCACGGTCCTTCTCAGCTGCGAGTAGCAGCGCTCGCAGTACACAGAGCTTCGCAAGGCCCGAAGAGCCGGCGGGAAGTATCGCACACGCAAATGTGCCAGGACAGAGACGTGATCTACGTTGTCCCCTCTCGTCGTGCAGTTTGTGCCTCTGCTGCTTCTGCTGTTAGGAATCGCTCCTTGAAAGGCGAGCGAGAGCGTCCTTCCGGGTGCATTGCACTGAGTCGAGTGCTCGCTCGGGACTTTGCTCTCGCGGCCAAGGCAAGAGGGCGTGCTTGCCCGCAGAACCGAGAACACGCTGTTGGGCAGAGCTGCAACTGACCGCTGGAGTTCAGCTCTCGCCGGACGGCAGAAGGCGAAGAACGAAGGCGCTTGCGAGCGGCGCAGTGCAGCGAAGAGCTCTCCGAATTCGCCGCTAGCTCCACGGTCCTTCTCAGCTGCGAGTAGCAGCGCTCGCAGTACACAGAGCTTCGCAAGGCCCGAAGAGCCGGAGGGAAGTATCGCACACGCAAATGTGCCAGGACAGAGACGTGTTCTACGTTGTCCCTTCTCGTCGTGCAGTTTGTGCCTCTGCTGCTTCTGCTGTTAGGAATCGCTCCTTGAAAGGCGAGCGAGAGCGTCCTTCCGGGTGCATTGCACTGAGTCGAGTGCTCGCTCGGGACTTTGCTCTCGCGGCCAAGGCAAGAGGGCGTGCTTGCCCGCAGAACCGAGAACACGCTGTTGGGCAGAGCTGCAACTGACCGCTGAAGTTCAGCCTTCGCCGGACGGCAGAAGGCGAAGAACGAAGCCGCTTGCGAGCGGCGCAGTGCAGCGAAGAGCTCTCCGAATTCGCCGCTAGCTCCACGGTCCTTCTCAGCTGCGAGTAGCAGCGCTCGCAGTACACAGAGCTTCGCAAGGCCCGAAGACCCGGAGGGAAGTATCGCACACGCAAATGTGCCAGGACAGAGACGTGTTCTACGGTGTCCCTTCTCGTCGTGCAGTTTGTGCCTCTGCTGCTTCTGCTGTTAGGAATCGCTCCTTGAAAGGCGAGCGAGAGCGTCCTTCCGGGTGCATTGCACTGAGTCGAGTGCTCGCTCGGGACTTTGCTCTCGGGGCCAAGGCAAGAGGGCGTGCTTGCCCGCAGAACCGAGAACACGCTGTTGGGCAGAGCTGCAACTGACCGCTGAAGTTCAGCCTTCGCCGGACGGCAGAAGGCGAAGAACGAAGCCGCTTGCGAGCGGCGCAGTGCAGCGAAGAGCTCTCCGAATTCGCCGCTAGCTCCACGGTCCTTCTCAGCTGCGAGTAGCAGCGCTCGCAGTACACAGAGCTTCGCAAGGCCCGAAGACCCGGAGGGAAGTATGGCACACGCAAATGTGCCAGGACAGAGACGTGTTCTACGTTGTCCCTTCTCGTCGTGCAGTTTGTGCCTCTGCTGCTTCTGCTGTTAGGAATCGCTCCTTGAAAGACGAGCGAGAGCGTCCTTCCGGGTGCATTGCACTGAGTCGAGTGCTCGCTCGGGACTTTGCTCTCGGGGCCAAGGCAAGAGGGAGTGCTTGCCCGCAGAACCGAGAACACGCTGTTGGGCAGAGCTGCAACTGACCGCTGGAGTTCAGCCTTCGCCGGACGGCAGAAGGCGAAGAACGAAGCCGCTTGCGAGCGGCGCAGTGCAGCGAAGAGCTCTCCGAATTCGCCGCTAGCTCCACGGTCCTTCTCAGCTGCGAGTAGCAGCGCTCGCAGTACACAGAGCTTCGCAAGGCCCGAAGACCCGGCGGGAAGTATCGCACACGCAAATGTGCCAGGACAGAGACGTGTTCTACGTTGTCCCTTCTCGTCGTGCAGTTTGTGCCTCTGCTGCTTCTGCTGTTAGGAATCGCTCCTTGAAAGGCGAGCGAGAGCGTGCTTCCGGGTGCATTGCACTGAGTCGAGTGCTCGCTCGGGACTTTGCACTCGGGGCCAAGGCAAGAGGGCGTGCTTGCCCGCAGAACCGAGAACACGCTGTTGGGCAGAGCTGCAACTGACCGCTGGAGTTCAGCTCTCGCCGGACGGCAGAAGGCGAAGAACGAAGCCGCTTGCGAGCGGCGCAGTGCAGCGAAGAGCTCTCCGAATTCGCCGCTAGCTCCACGGTCCTTCTCAGCTGCGAGTAGCAGCGCTCGCAGTACACAGAGCTTCGCAAGGCCCGAAGACCCGGAGGGAAGTATGGCACACGCAAATGTGCCAGGACAGAGACGTGTTCTACGTTGTCCCTTCTCGTCGTGCAGTTTGTGCCTCTGCTGCTTCTGCTCTTAGGAATCGCTCCTTGAAAGGCGAGCGAGAGCGTCCTTCCGGGTGCATTGCACTGAGTCGAGTGCTCGCTCGGGACTTTGCACTCGGGGCCAAGGCAAGAGGGCGTGCTTGCCCGCAGAACCGAGAACACGCTGTTGGGCAGAGCTGCAACTGACCGCTGGAGTTCAGCTCTCGCCGGACGGCAGAAGGCGAAGAACGAAGGCGCTTGCGAGCGGCGCAGTGCAGCGAAGAGCTCTCCGAATTCGCCGCTAGCTCCACGGTCCTTCCCAGCTGCGAGTAGCAGCGCTCGCAGTACACAGAGCTTCGCAAGGCCCGAAGAGCCGGAGGGAAGTATCGCACACGCAAATGTGCCAGGACAGAGACGTGTTCTACGTTGTCCCCTCTCGTCGTGCAGTTTGTGCCTCTGCTGCTTCTGCTGTTAGGAATCGCTCCTTGAAAGGCGAGCGAGAGCGTCCTTCCGGGTGCATTGCACTGAGTCGAGTGCTCGCTCGGGACTTTGCACTCGGGGCCAAGGCAAGAGGGCGTGCTTGCCCGCAGAACCGAGAACACGCTGTTGGGCAGAGCTGCAACTGACCGCTGGAGTTCAGCCTTCGCCGGACGGCAGAAGGCGAAGAACGAAGCCGCTTGCGAGCGGCGCAGTGCAGCGAAGAGCTCTCCGAATTCGCCGCTAGCTCCACGGTCCTTCTCAGCTGCGAGTAGCAGCGCTCGCAGTACACAGAGCTTCGCAAGGCCCGAAGACCCGGAGGGAAGTATCGCACACGCAAATGTGCCAGGACAGAGACGTGTTCTACGGTGTCCCTTCTCGTCGTGCAGTTTGTGCCTCTGCTGCTTCTGCTGTTAGGAATCGCTCCTTGAAAGGCGAGCGAGAGCGTCCTTCCGGGTGCATTGCACTGAGTCGAGTGCTCGCTCGGGACTTTGCTCTCGCGGCCAAGGCAAGAGGGCGTGCTTGCCCGCAGAACCGAGAACACGCTGTTGGGCAGAGCTGCAACTGACCGCTGAAGTTCAGCCTTCGCCGGACGGCAGAAGGCGAAGAACGAAGCCGCTTGCGAGCGGCGCAGTGCAGCGAAGAGCTCTCCGAATTCGCCGCTAGCTCCACGGTCCTTCTCAGCTGCGAGTAGCAGCGTTCGCAGTACACAGAGCTTCGCAAGGCCCGAAGACCCGGAGCGAAGTATCGCACACGCAAATGTGCCAGGACAGAGACGTGTTCTACGTTGTCCCTTCTCGTCGTGCAGTTTGTGCCTCTGCTGCTTCTGCTGTTAGGAATCGCTCCTTGAAAGGCGAGCGAGAGCGTCCTTCTGGGTGCATTGCACTGAGTCGAGTGCTCGCTCGGGACTTTGCACTCGGGGCCAAGGCAAGAGGGCGTGCTTGCCCGCAGAACCGAGAACACGCTGTTGGGCAGAGCTGCAACTGACCGCTGGAGTTCAGCTCTCGCCGGACGGCAGAAGGCGAAGAACGAAGCCGCTTGCGAGCGGCGCAGTGCAGCGAAGAGCTCTCCGAATTCGCCGCTAGCTCCACGGTCCTTCTCAGCTGCGAGTAGCAGCGCTCGCAGTACACAGAGCTTCGCAAGGCCCGAAGACCCGGAGGGAAGTATCGCACACGCAAATGTGCCAGGACAGAGACGTGTTCTACGGTGTCCCTTCTCGTCGTGCAGTTTGTGCCTCTGCTGGTTCTGCTGTTAGGAATCGCTCCTTGAAAGGCGAGCGAGAGCGTCCTTCCGGGTGCATTGCACTGAGTCGAGTGCTCGCTCGGGACTTTGCTCTCGCGGCCAAGGCAAGAGGGCGTGCTTGCCCGCAGAACCGAGAACACGCTGTTGGGCAGAGCTGCAACTGACCGCTGAAGTTCAGCCTTCGCCGGACGGCAGAAGGCGAAGAACGAAGCCGCTTGCGAGCGGCGCAGTGCAGCGAAGAGCTCTCCGAATTCGCCGCTAGCTCCACGGTCCTTCTCAGCTGCGAGTAGCAGCGCTCGCAGTACACAGAGCTTCGCAAGGCCCGAAGAGCCGGCGGGAAGTATCGCACACGCAAATGTGCCAGGACAGAGACGTGATCTACGTTGTCCCCTCTCGTCGTGCAGTTTGTGCCTCTGCTGCTTCTGCTGTTAGGAATCGCTCCTTGAAAGGCGAGCGAGAGCGTCCTTCCGGGTGCATTGCACTGAGTCGAGTGCTCGCTCGGGACTTTGCTCTCGCGGCCAAGGCAAGAGGGCGTGCTTGCCCGCAGAACCGAGAACACGCTGTTGGGCAGAGCTGCAACTGACCGCTGGAGTTCAGCTCTCGCCGGACGGCAGAAGGCGAAGAACGAAGGCGCTTGCGAGCGGCGCAGTGCAGCGAAGAGCTCTCCGAATTCGCCGCTAGCTCCACGGTCCTTCTCAGCTGCGAGTAGCAGCGCTCGCAGTACACAGAGCTTCGCAAGGCCCGAAGAGCCGGAGGGAAGTATCGCACACGCAAATGTGCCAGGACAGAGACGTGATCTACGTTGTCCCCTCTCGTCGTGCAGTTTGTGCCTCTGCTGCTTCTGCTGTTAGGAATCGCTCCTTGAAAGGCGAGCGAGAGCGTCCTTCCGGGTGCATTGCACTGAGTCGAGTGCTCGCTCGGGACTTTGCTCTCGGGGCCAAGGCAAGAGGGCGTGCTTGCCCGCAGAACCGAGAACACGCTGTTGGGCAGAGCTGCAGCTGACCGCTGGAGTTCAGCTCTCGCCGGACGGCAGAAGGCGAAGAACGAAGGCGCTTGCGAGCGGCGCAGTGCAGCGAAGAGCTCTCCGAATTCGCCGCTAGCTCCACGGTCCTTCTCAGCTGCGAGTAGCAGCGCTCGCAGTACACAGAGCTTCGCAAGGCCCGAAGAGCCGGCGGGAAGTATCGCACACGCAAATGTGCCAGGACAGAGACGTGTTCTACGGTGTCCCTTCTCGTCGTGCAGTTTGTGCCTCTGCTGCTTCTGCTGTTAGGAATCGCTCCTTGAAAGGCGAGCGAGAGCGTCCTTCCGGGTGCATTGCACTGAGTCGAGTGCTCGCTCGGGACTTTGCTCTCGGGGCCAAGGCAAGAGGGCGTGCTTGCCCGCAGAACCGAGAACACGCTGTTGGGCAGAGCTGCAACTGACCGCTGGAGTTCAGCTCTCGCCGGACGGCAGAAGGCGAAGAACGAAGCCGCTTGCGAGCGGCGCAGTGCAGCGAAGAGCTCTCCGAATTCGCCGCTAGCTCCACGGTCCTTCTCAGCTGCGAGTAGCAGCGCTCGCAGTACACAGAGCTTCGCAAGGCCCGAAGACCCGGAGGGAAGTATCGCACACGCAAATGTGCCAGGACAGAGACGTGTTCTACGTTGTCCCTTCTCGTCGTGCAGTTTGTGCCTCTGCTGCTTCTGCTGTTAGGAATCGCTCCTTGAAAGGCGAGCGAGAGCGTCCTTCCGGGTGCATTGCACTGAGTCGAGTGCTCACTCGGGACTTTGCTCTCGCGGCCAAGGCAAGAGGGCGTGCTTGCCCGCAGAACCGAGAACACGCTGTTGGGCAGAGCTGCAACTGACCGCTGAAGTTCAGCCTTCGCCGGACGGCAGAAGGCGAAGAACGAAGCCGCTTGCGAGCGGCGCAGTGCAGCGAAGAGCTCTCCGAATTCGCCGCTAGCTCCACGGTCCTTCTCAGCTGCGAGTAGCAGCGCTCGCAGTACACAGAGCTTCGCAAGGCCCGAAGAGCCGGCGGGAAGTATCGAACACGCAAATGTGCCAGGACAGAGACGTGATCTACGTTGTCCCCTCTCGTCGTGCAGTTTGTGCCTCTGCTGCTTCTGCTGTTAGGAATCGCTCCTTGAAAGGCGAGCGAGAGCGTCCTTCCGGGTGCATTGCACTGAGTCGAGTGCTCGCTCGGGACTTTGCTCTCGGGGCCAAGGCAAGAGGGCGTGCTTGCCCGCAGAACCGAGAACACGCTGTTGGGCAGAGCTGCAACTGACCGCTGGAGTTCAGCTCTCGCCGGACGGCAGAAGGCGAAGAACGAAGCCGCTTGCGAGCGGCGCAGTGCAGCGAAGAGCTCTCCGAATTCGCCGCTAGCTCCACGGTCCTTCTCAGCTGCGAGTAGCAGCGCTCGCAGTACACAGAGCTTCGCAAGGCCCGAAGAGCCGGCGGGAAGTATCGCAAACGCAAATGTGCCAGGACAGAGACGTGTTCTACGGTGTCCCCTCTCGTCGTGCAGTTTGTGCCTCTGCTGCTTCTGCTGTTAGGAATCGCTCCTTGAAAGGCGAGCGAGAGCGTCCTTCCGGGTGCATTGCACTGAGTCGAGTGCTCGCTCGGGACTTTGCTCTCGGGGCCAAGGCAAGAGGGCGTGCTTGCCCGCAGAACCGAGAACACGCTGTTGGGCAGAGCTGCAACTGACCGCTGAAGTTCAGCCTTCGCCGGACGGCAGAAGGCGAAGAACGAAGCCGCTTGCGAGCGGCGCAGTGCAGCGAAGAGCTCTCCGAATTCGCCGCTAGCTCCACGGTCCTTCTCAGCTGCGAGTAGCAGCGCTCGCAGTACACAGAGCTTCGCAAGGCCCGAAGAGCCGGCGGGAAGTATCGCACACGCAAATGTGCCAGGACAGAGACGTGATCTACGTTGTCCCCTCTCGTCGTGCAGTTTGTGCCTCTGCTGCTTCTGCTGTTAGGAATCGCTCCTTGAAAGGCGAGCGAGAGCGTCCTTCCGGGTGCATTGCACTGAGTCGAGTGCTCGCTCGGGACTTTGCTCTCGCGGCCAAGGCAAGTGGGCGTGCTTGCCCGCAGAACCGAGAACACGCTGTTGGGCAGAGCTGCAACTGACCGCTGGAGTTCAGCTCTCGCCGGACGGCAGAAGGCGAAGAACGAAGGCGCTTGCGAGCGGCGCAGTGCAGCGAAGAGCTCTCCGAATTCGCCGCTAGCTCCACGGTCCTTCTCAGCTGCGAGTAGCAGCGCTCGCAGTACACAGAGCTTCGCAAGGCCCGAAGAGCCGGCGGGAAGTATCGCAACGCAAATGTGCCAGGACAGAGACGTGTTCTACGGTGTCCCTTCTCGTCGTGCAGTTTGTGCCTCTGCTGCTTCTGCTGTTAGGAATCGCTCCTTGAAAGGCGAGCGAGAGCGTCCTTCCGGGTGCATTGCACTGAGTCGAGTGCTCGCTCGGGACTTTGCTCTCGGGGCCAAGGCAAGAGGGCGTGCTTGCCCGCAGAACCGAGAACACGCTGTTGGGCAGAGCTGCAACTGACCGCTGAAGTTCAGCCTTCGCCGGACGGCAGAAGGCGAAGAACGAAGCCGCTTGCGAGCGGCGCAGTGCAGCGAAGAGCTCTCCGAATTCGCCGCTAGCTCCACGGTCCTTCTCAGCTGCGAGTAGCAGCGCTCGCAGTACACAGAGCTTCGCAAGGCCCGAAGACCCGGAGGGAAGTATGGCACACGCAAATGTGCCAGGACAGAGACGTGTTCTACGTTGTCCCTTCTCGTCGTGCAGTTTGTGCCTCTGCTGCTTCTGCTGTTAGGAATCGCTCCTTGAAAGGCGAGCGAGAGCGTCCTTCCGGGTGCATTGCACTGAGTCGAGTGCTCGCTCGGGACTTTGCACTCGGGGCCAAGGCAAGAGGGCGTGCTTGCCCGCAGAACCGAGAACACGCTGTTGGGCAGAGCTGCAACTGACCGCTGGAGTTCAGCTCTCGCCGGACGGCAGAAGGCGAAGAACGAAGCCGCTTGCGAGCGGCGCAGTGCAGCGAAGAGCTCTCCGAATTCGCCGCTAGCTCCACGGTCCTTCTCAGCTGCGAGTAGCAGCGCTCGCAGTACACAGAGCTTCGCAAGGCCCGAAGACCCGGAGGGAAGTATGGCACACGGAAATGTGCCAGGACAGAGACGTGTTCTACGTTGTCCCTTCTCGTCGTGCAGTTTGTGCCTCTGCTGCTTCTGCTGTTAGGAATCGCTCCTTGAAAGGCGAGCGAGAGCGTCCTTCCGGGTGCATTGCACTGAGTCGAGTGCTCGCTCGGGACTTTGCTCTCGGGGCCAAGGCAAGAGGGCGTGCTTGCCCGCAGAACTGAGAACACGCTGTTGGGCAGAGCTGCAACTGACCGCTGGAGTTCAGCTCTCGCCGGACGGCAGAAGGCGAAGAACGAAGGCGCTTGCGAGCGGCGCAGTGCAGCGAAGAGCTCTCCGAATTCGCCGCTAGCTCCACGGTCCTTCTCAGCTGCGAGTAGCAGCGCTCGCAGTACACAGAGCTTCGCAAGGCCCGAAGAGCCGGAGGGAAGTATCGCACACGCAAATGTGCCAGGACAGAGACGTGTTCTACGGTGTCCCTTCTCGTCGTGCAGTTTGTGTCTCTGCTGCTTCTGCTGTTAGGAATCGCTCCTTGAAAGGCGAGCGAGAGCGTCCTTCCGGATGCATTGCACTGAGTCGAGTGCTCGCTCGGGACTTTGCTCTCGCGGCCAAGGCAAGAGGGCGTGCTTGCCCGCAGAACCGAGAACACGCTGTTGGGCAGAGCTGCAACTGACATCTGGAGTTCAGCTCTCGCCGGACGGCAGAAGGCGAAGAACGAAGGCGCTTGCGAGCGGCGCAGTGCAGCGAAGAGCTCTCCGAATTCGCCGCTAGCTCCACGGTCCTTCTCAGCTGCGAGTAGCAGCGCTCGCAGTACACAGAGCTTCGCAAGGCCCGAAGACCCGGAGGGAAGTATCGCACACGCAAATGTGCCAGGACAGAGACGTGATCTACGTTGTCCCCTCTCGTCGTGCAGTTTGTGCCTCTGCTGCTTCTGCTGTTAGGAATCGCTCCTTGAAAGGCGAGCGAGAGCGTCCTTCCGGGTGCATTGCACTGAGTCGAGTGCTCGCTCGGGACTTTGCTCTCGGGGCCAAGGCAAGAGGGCGTGCTTGCCCGCAGAACCGAGAACACGCTGTTGGGCAGAGCTGCAACTGACCGCTGGAGTTCAGCTCTCGCCGGACGGCAGAAGGCGAAGAACGAAGCCGCTTGCGAGCGGCGCAGTGCAGCGAAGAGCTCTCCGAATTCGCCGCTAGCTCCACGGTCCTTCTCAGCTGCGAGTAGCAGCGCTCGCAGTACACAGAGCTTCGCAAGGCCCGAAGACCCGGAGCGAAGTATCGCACACGCAAATGTGCCAGGACAGAGACGTGTTCTACGGTGTCCCTTCTCGTCGTGCAGTTTGTGCCTCTGCTGCTTCTGCTGTTAGGAATCGCTCCTTGAAAGACGAGCGAGAGCGTCCTTCCGGGTGCATTGCACTGAGTCGAGTGCTCGCTCGGGACTTTGCTCTCGGGGCCAAGGCAAGAGGGCGTGCTTGCCCGCAGAACCGAGAACACGCTGTTGGGCAGAGCTGCAGCTGACCGCTGGAGTTCAGCTCTCGCCGGACGGCAGAAGGCGAAGAACGAAGGCGCTTGCGAGCGGCGCAGTGCAGCGAAGAGCTCTCCGAATTCGCCGCTAGCTCCACGGTCCTTCTCAGCTGCGAGTAGCAGCGCTCGCAGTACACAGAGCTTCGCAAGGCCCGAAGAGCCGGCGGGAAGTATCGCACACGCAAATGTGCCAGGACAGAGACGTGATCTACGTTGTCCCCTCTCGTCGTGCAGTTTGTGCCTCTGCTGCTTCTGCTGTTAGGAATCGCTCCTTGAAAGGCGAGCGAGAGCGTCCTTCCGGGTGCATTGCACTGAGTCGAGTGCTCGCTCGGGACTTTGCTCTCGGGGCCAAGGCAAGAGGGCGTGCTTGCCCGCAGAACCGAGAACACGCTGTTGGGCAGAGCTGCAACTGACCGCTGGAGTTCAGCTCTCGCCGGACGGCAGAAGGCGAAGAACGAAGCCGCTTGCGAGCGGCGCAGTGCAGCGAAGAGCTCTCCGAATTCGCCGCTAGCTCCACGGTCCTTCTCAGCTGCGAGTAGCAGCGCTCGCAGTACACAGAGCTTCGCAAGGCCCGAAGACCCGGAGGGAAGTATCGCACACGCAAATGTGCCAGGACAGAGACGTGTTTTACGTTGTCCCCTCTCGTCGTGCAGTTTGTGCCTCTGCTGCTTCTGCTGTTAGGAATCGCTCCTTGAAAGACGAGCGAGAGCGTCCTTCCGGGTGCATTGCACTGAGTCGAGTGCTCGCTCGGGACTTTGCTCTCGGGGCCAAGGCAAGAGGGCGTGCTTGCCCACAGAACCGAGAACACGCTGTTGGGCAGAGCTGCAACTGACCGCTGGAGTTCAGCTCTCGCCGGACGGCAGAAGGCGAAGAACGAAGGCGCTTGCGAGCGGCGCAGTGCAGCGAAGAGCTCTCCGAATTCGCCGCTAGCTCCACGGTCCTTCTCAGCTGCGAGTAGCAGCGCTCGCAGTACACAGAGCTTCGCAAGGCCCGAAGAGCCGGAGGGAAGTATCGCACACGCAAATGTGCCAGGACAGAGACGTGTTCTACGGTGTCCCCTCTCGTCGTGCAGTTTGTGCCTCTGCTGCTTCTGCTGTTAGGAATCGCTCCTTGAAAGGCGAGCGAGAGCGTCCTTCCGGGTGCATTGCACTGAGTCGAGTGCTCGCTCGGGACTTTGCTCTCGGGGCCAAGGCAAGAGGGCGTGCTTGCCCGCAGAACCGAGAACACGCTGTTGGGCAGAGCTGCAACTGACCGCTGGAGTTCAGCTCTCGCCGGACGGCAGAAGGCGAAGAACGAAGGCGCTTGCGAGCGGCGCAGTGCAGCGAAGAGCTCTCCGAATTCGCCGCTAGCTCCACGGTCCTTCTCAGCTGCGAGTAGCAGCGCTCGCAGTACACAGAGCTTCGCAAGGCCCGAAGACCCGGAGCGAAGTATCGCACACGCAAATGTGCCAGGACAGAGACGTGTTCTACGTTGTCCCTTCTCGTCGTGCAGTTTGTGCCTCTGCTGCTTCTGCTGTTAGGAATCGCTCCTTGAAAGGCGAGCGAGAGCGTCCTTCCGGGTGCATTGCACTGAGTCGAGTGCTCGCTCGGGACTTTGCACTCGGGGCCAAGGCAAGAGGGCGTGCTTGCCCGCAGAACCGAGAACACGCTGTTGGGCAGAGCTGCAACTGACCGCTGGAGTTCAGCTCTCGCCGGACGGCAGAAGGCGAAGAACGAAGGCGCTTGCGAGCGGCGCAGTGCAGCGAAGAGCTCTCCGAATTCGCCGCTAGCTCCACGGTCCTTCTCAGCTGCGAGTAGCAGCGCTCGCAGTACACAGAGCTTCGCAAGGCCCGAAGAGCCGGCGGGAAGTATCGCAACGCAAATGTGCCAGGACAGAGACGTGTTCTACGGTGTCCCTTCTCGTCGTGCAGTTTGTGCCTCTGCTGCTTCTGCTGTTAGGAATCGCTCCTTGAAAGGCGAGCGAGAGCGTCCTTCCGGGTGCATTGCACTGAGTCGAGTGCTCGCTCGGGACTTTGCTCTCGGGGCCAAGGCAAGAGGGCGTGCTTGCCCGCAGAACCGAGAACACGCTGTTGGGCAGAGCTGCAACTGACCGCTGAAGTTCAGCCTTCGCCGGACGGCAGAAGGCGAAGAACGAAGCCGCTTGCGAGCGGCGCAGTGCAGCGAAGAGCTCTCCGAATTCGCCGCTAGCTCCACGGTCCTTCTCAGCTGCGAGTAGCAGCGCTCGCAGTACACAGAGCTTCGCAAGGCCCGAAGACCCGGAGGGAAGTATGGCACACGCAAATGTGCCAGGACAGAGACGTGTTCTACGTTGTCCCTTCTCGTCGTGCAGTTTGTGCCTCTGCTGCTTCTGCTGTTAGGAATCGCTCCTTGAAAGGCGAGCGAGAGCGTCCTTCCGGGTGCATTGCACTGAGTCGAGTGCTCGCTCGGGACTTTGCACTCGGGGCCAAGGCAAGAGGGCGTGCTTGCCCGCAGAACCGAGAACACGCTGTTGGGCAGAGCTGCAACTGACCGCTGGAGTTCAGCTCTCGCCGGACGGCAGAAGGCGAAGAACGAAGCCGCTTGCGAGCGGCGCAGTGCAGCGAAGAGCTCTCCGAATTCGCCGCTAGCTCCACGGTCCTTCTCAGCTGCGAGTAGCAGCGCTCGCAGTACACAGAGCTTCGCAAGGCCCGAAGACCCGGAGGGAAGTATGGCACACGGAAATGTGCCAGGACAGAGACGTGTTCTACGTTGTCCCTTCTCGTCGTGCAGTTTGTGCCTCTGCTGCTTCTGCTGTTAGGAATCGCTCCTTGAAAGGCGAGCGAGAGCGTCCTTCCGGGTGCATTGCACTGAGTCGAGTGCTCGCTCGGGACTTTGCTCTCGGGGCCAAGGCAAGAGGGCGTGCTTGCCCGCAGAACTGAGAACACGCTGTTGGGCAGAGCTGCAACTGACCGCTGGAGTTCAGCTCTCGCCGGACGGCAGAAGGCGAAGAACGAAGGCGCTTGCGAGCGGCGCAGTGCAGCGAAGAGCTCTCCGAATTCGCCGCTAGCTCCACGGTCCTTCTCAGCTGCGAGTAGCAGCGCTCGCAGTACACAGAGCTTCGCAAGGCCCGAAGAGCCGGAGGGAAGTATCGCACACGCAAATGTGCCAGGACAGAGACGTGTTCTACGGTGTCCCTTCTCGTCGTGCAGTTTGTGTCTCTGCTGCTTCTGCTGTTAGGAATCGCTCCTTGAAAGGCGAGCGAGAGCGTCCTTCCGGATGCATTGCACTGAGTCGAGTGCTCGCTCGGGACTTTGCTCTCGCGGCCAAGGCAAGAGGGCGTGCTTGCCCGCAGAACCGAGAACACGCTGTTGGGCAGAGCTGCAACTGACATCTGGAGTTCAGCTCTCGCCGGACGGCAGAAGGCGAAGAACGAAGGCGCTTGCGAGCGGCGCAGTGCAGCGAAGAGCTCTCCGAATTCGCCGCTAGCTCCACGGTCCTTCTCAGCTGCGAGTAGCAGCGCTCGCAGTACACAGAGCTTCGCAAGGCCCGAAGACCCGGAGGGAAGTATCGCACACGCAAATGTGCCAGGACAGAGACGTGATCTACGTTGTCCCCTCTCGTCGTGCAGTTTGTGCCTCTGCTGCTTCTGCTGTTAGGAATCGCTCCTTGAAAGGCGAGCGAGAGCGTCCTTCCGGGTGCATTGCACTGAGTCGAGTGCTCGCTCGGGACTTTGCTCTCGGGGCCAAGGCAAGAGGGCGTGCTTGCCCGCAGAACCGAGAACACGCTGTTGGGCAGAGCTGCAACTGACCGCTGGAGTTCAGCTCTCGCCGGACGGCAGAAGGCGAAGAACGAAGCCGCTTGCGAGCGGCGCAGTGCAGCGAAGAGCTCTCCGAATTCGCCGCTAGCTCCACGGTCCTTCTCAGCTGCGAGTAGCAGCGCTCGCAGTACACAGAGCTTCGCAAGGCCCGAAGACCCGGAGCGAAGTATCGCACACGCAAATGTGCCAGGACAGAGACGTGTTCTACGGTGTCCCTTCTCGTCGTGCAGTTTGTGCCTCTGCTGCTTCTGCTGTTAGGAATCGCTCCTTGAAAGACGAGCGAGAGCGTCCTTCCGGGTGCATTGCACTGAGTCGAGTGCTCGCTCGGGACTTTGCTCTCGGGGCCAAGGCAAGAGGGCGTGCTTGCCCGCAGAACCGAGAACACGCTGTTGGGCAGAGCTGCAGCTGACCGCTGGAGTTCAGCTCTCGCCGGACGGCAGAAGGCGAAGAACGAAGGCGCTTGCGAGCGGCGCAGTGCAGCGAAGAGCTCTCCGAATTCGCCGCTAGCTCCACGGTCCTTCTCAGCTGCGAGTAGCAGCGCTCGCAGTACACAGAGCTTCGCAAGGCCCGAAGAGCCGGCGGGAAGTATCGCACACGCAAATGTGCCAGGACAGAGACGTGATCTACGTTGTCCCCTCTCGTCGTGCAGTTTGTGCCTCTGCTGCTTCTGCTGTTAGGAATCGCTCCTTGAAAGGCGAGCGAGAGCGTCCTTCCGGGTGCATTGCACTGAGTCGAGTGCTCGCTCGGGACTTTGCTCTCGGGGCCAAGGCAAGAGGGCGTGCTTGCCCGCAGAACCGAGAACACGCTGTTGGGCAGAGCTGCAACTGACCGCTGGAGTTCAGCTCTCGCCGGACGGCAGAAGGCGAAGAACGAAGCCGCTTGCGAGCGGCGCAGTGCAGCGAAGAGCTCTCCGAATTCGCCGCTAGCTCCACGGTCCTTCTCAGCTGCGAGTAGCAGCGCTCGCAGTACACAGAGCTTCGCAAGGCCCGAAGACCCGGAGGGAAGTATCGCACACGCAAATGTGCCAGGACAGAGACGTGTTTTACGTTGTCCCCTCTCGTCGTGCAGTTTGTGCCTCTGCTGCTTCTGCTGTTAGGAATCGCTCCTTGAAAGACGAGCGAGAGCGTCCTTCCGGGTGCATTGCACTGAGTCGAGTGCTCGCTCGGGACTTTGCTCTCGGGGCCAAGGCAAGAGGGCGTGCTTGCCCGCAGAACCGAGAACACGCTGTTGGGCAGAGCTGCAACTGACCGCTGGAGTTCAGCTCTCGCCGGACGGCAGAAGGCGAAGAACGAAGGCGCTTGCGAGCGGCGCAGTGCAGCGAAGAGCTCTCCGAATTCGCCGCTAGCTCCACGGTCCTTCTCAGCTGCGAGTAGCAGCGCTCGCAGTACACAGAGCTTCGCAAGGCCCGAAGAGCCGGAGGGAAGTATCGCACACGCAAATGTGCCAGGACAGAGACGTGTTCTACGGTGTCCCCTCTCGTCGTGCAGTTTGTGCCTCTGCTGCTTCTGCTGTTAGGAATCGCTCCTTGAAAGGCGAGCGAGAGCGTCCTTCCGGGTGCATTGCACTGAGTCGAGTGCTCGCTCGGGACTTTGCTCTCGGGGCCAAGGCAAGAGGGCGTGCTTGCCCGCAGAACCGAGAACACGCTGTTGGGCAGAGCTGCAACTGACCGCTGGAGTTCAGCTCTCGCCGGACGGCAGAAGGCGAAGAACGAAGCCGCTTGCGAGCGGCGCAGTGCAGCGAAGAGCTCTCCGAATTCGCCGCTAGCTCCACGGTCCTTCTCAGCTGCGAGTAGCAGCGCTCGCAGTACACAGAGCTTCGCAAGGCCCGAAGAGCCGGAGGGAAGTATCGCACACGCAAATGTGCCAGGACAGAGACGTGTTCTACGTTGTCCCCTCTCGTCGTGCAGTTTGTGCCTCTGCTGCTTCTGCTGTTAGGAATCGCTCCTTGAAAGGCGAGCGAGAGCGTCCTTCCGGGTGCATTGCACTGAGTCGAGTGCTCGCTCGGGACTTTGCTCTCGCGGCCAAGGCAAGAGGGCGTGCTTGCCCGCAGAACCGAGAACACGCTGTTGGGCAGAGCTGCAACTGACCGCTGGAGTTCAGCTCTCGCCGGACGGCAGAAGGCGAAGAACGAAGCCGCTTGCGAGCGGCGCAGTGCAGCGAAGAGCTCTCCGAATTCGCCGCTAGCTCCACGGTCCTTCTCAGCTGCGAGTAGCAGCGCTCGCAGTACACAGAGCTTCGCAAGGCCCGAAGAGCCGGAGGGAAGTATCGCACACGCAAATGTGCCAGGACAGAGACGTGTTCTACGTTGTCCCCTCTCGTCGTGCAGTTTGTGCCTCTGCTGCTTCTGCTGTTAGGAATCGCTCCTTGAAAGGCGAGCGAGAGCGTCCTTCTGGGTGCATTGCACTGAGTCGAGTGCTCGCTCGGGACTTTGCTCTCGGGGCCAAGGCAAGAGGGCGTGCTTGCCCGCAGAACTGAGAACACGCTGTTGGGCAGAGCTGCAACTGACCGCTGGAGTTCAGCTCTCGCCGGACGGCAGAAGGCGAAGAACGAAGCCGCTTGCCAGCGGCGCAGTGCAGCGAAGAGCACACGAGCAGTCAAAGAGCTCCTTCAGTATCGCTTTCACTTCTCAGTGGTCTTTCTGCTTGGAAAAGCAGCACACAGCCGTTGCACGCCAGGGCCAAAGCTGCGGCACTGCCCCTCCTCACTCCTTCGCTGTACTGTACTCCATGCAGCTAGAGCGAAGCGAGAAGGACGCGAGGAAGAAAAAAGCGTACTTAAACTAGCCCCCTGGCAGCAGCCCTGAAAGGGCGCATAACACACGGCGTCTCGCTGCCCTCCGTTCTACATACTCGCAGCTCCCTCTGCCGACTTGCGAAAGTTGTTACCAGAGCAGAGGCGGCCAGATTGAAGAGGCAGTGCCTAGGTTCACCTTCTCCTTACTGCGCGTAAGCCACGTCCAGCTCCTCGCTGCACTCTGGATTTCCCTTCTCCGCGGCACTTACCGTGGTGCTGTGTGCAACTCGGCGCCTAGAAGCGACCGCCAATGCTTTCACAGCGGGCTGCAAGGGAACCAAGGAGCAGCACAAGCAGCAGTGCTTCAGCTTGCTCCTTCCGACTGCTAAGGGCACTTGGGAGGGCAAGCGAGAGTCAACCACCTTCCTCTCCTAGTAGCCTGTAACGTGGTGCACACAAGCACGGGACGAGTGCTGCTTCGTTCACCGCCCTCGCCCACGCCTGGCGCTGCTTTCACTTGCCGGCGGCCAGAAGCCGCTGCAAGGGCGCCACACAACCACAAGTGCGCCGGCAGCCAAGAGCTAGAGAACGCTGCTTCTGCCCAAGCCCGCCTAGGGCGTGCACCTTTGTTCTCAGAGCTCCGTGCAACAGTCTGCCTCTCTCGCAGTTCGAATGGAAAACGAAAGCTTTTCGCCTACCCCCTTCACAGAGATCCGTTGCCAGGACGAGAATGCCTTGTGGCCGGAGCTCCCCCCCGCCGCGAGGAAGCTGCTATTAGCACCGCGTTGCAGGGACACGTCTCGCTTCTTGACTACGTGCTCAGCGCTCTCCGAATTCGCCGCTAGCTCCACGGTCTTTCTCAGCTGCAAGTAGCAGCGCTCACAGTACATAGAGCTTCGCAAGGACCGAAGACCCGGAGGGAAGTATCGCACACGAAAATGTGCCAGGATAGAGACGTTCTACACTGAGTAGAGACACAGACAGACAGAGAGTTCTACACTGCCCCTTCTCGTCGGCCATCTTGTGCTCTGCTGCCTCTGCTGTGACGAATAGGTCCTTGAAAGGCGAGCGACAGCGGCTCTCCAGGCACTGAAAAGAGTTCCCTAGGGACTTTTCGATGTAAAACTTTTTCCACCTCCAAAAATACATGGGTAAGTCCTAAAAGTTTTGGTTTTCTTAAGAATAGTTTCGCCCAAGTTTTGCCGTTCTAAACACCCATGGTTTCAGTCTTCACTTAACTGCTTGTTTCTGTCTTTTTGGCTAGTGGCAATCTAATTCTAAGGTAACTAGATGTGTTGGAAATCCATAAATTACATCTCAAGTTAGATGGGAAAATTGGCTCGGAAGAAAATGGAATTGAGAATTTGGAAAGAATCCAGAGTGAGCTGATGTCACAATCCGAGATTCCCTTGGGTTCCAAATCCT
Source organism: Sturnus vulgaris (assembly GCF_052056855.1). NCBI lineage: Eukaryota > Metazoa > Chordata > Aves > Passeriformes > Sturnidae > Sturnus > Sturnus vulgaris. The sequence continues at coordinate 48,984,865 of NC_142243.1, forward strand.
TTCATTTGTGTTTTTGTGGGCTTTTTGAAGGCGGTGTACAGTTGAAGCCATGATTTAGCTGCGGTGAGACCTGCTCTGCTGTAAAAGCATTATTTTCTCAGTGAGCATGGACAACAGTTAGAGTGTCGTCTTTTAAGATTCCCTGCACTCCACTTATGGTGGCAAAAGCAGTGCCTTGACTGTAATCATAAAAGTGATTACAGCTTCATTGCTTTGACATCATGTAGGATGCTTCCTCCATCTGCTGTGGTCAGCATTAAGTAACAGATTTCTCAGTTTCTAGGAAGAGTCTAGCAAACAATCACCTTGCTCCTTCTCTTGCATTTATTCATCACTGCTATGCTGCTATACAGACAGGTAGTCTGTTTATGATTCAACAATTCAATGGGACATCAAGTAAATAACAAAGCAAAACTAACTACCGAAAGCACTATAAGGGCCAGAGATTAGCTTGGATCAAAACAGGTATTCTCCTAGCATTGTTTACAAACGAGTCAGCATGTGAAACAGAAGGCACAATGTAGTTTGTGCCTTGTTTTGGGCATGCCCGGAAGAAGGAAATTCTGATTTCACATACGGGAAAAGAAATGTTGACATTTGAATGAGATTGTTCATACCCCAGTAAAGGTTGCTTTGAAAGGTTGTGGAAGTCCTGTTAGGAAACATGGCTTTACAAGTCCTTTCCACCAGGAGACAACAGCTGCAGAACATCTGGGTGTGCCAGTGTTGAGAGCACCAGCAAAGATCAAAGTGGAGAAGTTGGTGAACAATGGCAGTGGCCTGGCGGAGGGCAAGTGGGGTGCTGGCTGTGGGACCAGGGGAGTCCTGACTGATTTAGGAGGCGTGTGATGGTCTGTGCCAGCAAGCAGAATAGTGCTGTGGCCTTGGCACACTGCTAATACTGGAATTCAGTGGGGTCACTGGGCAGGCTGAGTGTGTGAGCTGCTGGAGGGACCCAGGTTGCCCACATGTAAACATCCAGTCTCACTCTTGCCAGCCACAGAAAGGAGCAGGATGTGGCTGCTGGCGATGCCTGTCACGTATATGTAGTGTATATGTGTGCTATCCCAGCCTGCTGGGAACGCTTCTTCTTTGGGACTGCTTGGGCTGAGGGAGAGAAAGCAGTGGTAGTTTCTGAGGTTTCGAGTTTGCTCGAGTTTCTCAGGCTGTTTCTGGAGCCACCCAGAGTTCTCTTCCTTGAAGCATTTCAAGTCCTGCTAATTTTCAAAATTCAAACAGACACAGCCCTAAGCTAGTTGATCTGACTTCAGAGCTATTCTTACGCTGAGCTGTTGGATGATCTGATCTCCTGAGATGTCTTCCATCTCAGTTTATGACCTGGTTCTTGTGAAAAGTAGGATCTTTTAGCCTGGAGAAGAGAGGTTTCTGGAGAGACAGTATTGTGGCCTTTGAATATGTAAAGAGGGTATAAGACAAATGGAGAAAGACTTTTTAGGAAAGTTTGCAGAGACAGGATAAGGGGCCATGCTTTCAAACTGAGACTAGGTTTAGATGGGCTAAAAGGAAAAACTTTTCTACAGTGAAGCTGGTGAGACACTCAAACGGGTGTTCCAGAGAAGTTGTGGATGCCCCATCATTGAGAGTGCTCCTTATCAGTTTGGCTAGTCTTGAGCAATTTGATCTACTGTAAGATCTACCTGGCAAGGAAGTTGGACTACATGATCTTTAATCACAGACTGTTGTATGATTCCGTGGAAGACAGAATGCAATAAAGTTCATATTTCAGATTTTGGCGCAGACATATTTATTTTTTCTCACTTTATGCATCATTGCAATGACAACTTGTTAGCTTCTGAAATGATTAGCTGAGATTGATTTCCTTCCTTAGTTTCATTTTCTCTGTTATTCCTTCACTCTTGGACTTTTTTTTTCACTAGATTCCCTCTTTCAGTAAACTGCCCTTAAGTATCACTTTGCTCCCCACCTGGCTTTTTTTTTTTTTTTTTCAATGACACCTTTTCACTGGTTCGTTTTGGGCCTTTGCTGCTTGAAGTCCAGCAGCCTCCTTGTCTGAGCATTACGGAGCTTTCTTTACAGCTTCATCACTATGCAAAAAGCCATAAATTACTGTGTTCCATCTCACATACCATCAAGTATCACACTAATATTCCCTCTGCTGAATAGCTGGTTGGTTTACATAGACCAGCCAAATACCAGGAAATCCAGATGGCAGCAAGAATCTTGTAGACTACTCCCGCTGTTCATTTAAATTCTGGAGAAGTCACGTGAGGTATCACATTCTCTTGAAAGAAGTGTCTATCATCTCGGACATTCTAGAATGGGCTATTAATATTGTCATGAGTTTCTGGCTAGACTTTTTAGTATGCAAATTCAAATTCAAATGATCTGAAATGATAGAACTTCAAGAAATTTTTTTTCCCAGAATCGAAGTATGATGGAGTTCCATAGGGAGAATCTTAATCTTAGTTATTCTATTCCATCTCACATCATGGCTGGGGGAAGGGAGAAGGGAGTATCTTTGGGGGACAATGGGTTCCGGTGTAGTCAGTAAGCTGGGCAGAGGAGCCATCAGGTATTTTCTGTTGTTGGGCGGTGGGGGGGGGGGGGGGGATTCGTGTGAACTCTTCCTTTCTTGTACCCTGCCACTAGTATTGTTGCTAAAATTGTTTGTTTTCTCATCCAAGTGACAAAATCAGCACACTTAATGAGGGATGAAGAGGGAGCAGCGACCTCAGAACAGGAGGAAGAAGAAGCAGAGCCTGCTGTCCTCCAGAAGAAAAAAACACTACCAGCCAATTTTGCATCATCTGTGAACTTTCTGGGCGTGTACTCTATCCCCTTGTCCAGATCACTGAGCAAGATATTAAACAGGACTGGGCCCAAGACTGAGCCTTGGGGACCAGCTGGATGAACTCTATTTCCCACCACTCTGTGGGCCTGGCCATCACCCAGTTTGTCACCCAGCAAACAGCCCACCCATGCAAACCATAAGCAGACAGTTTCTTCAGGAGAATGATGTGAGACTCATTGCAAAAAGGATCAGGGAGATGCCTAGGAAGAGTCTCAGGTGAATCCAGGAGACTATAGTGGAGGACTGTTCAGTTTTCCAATCAATTTGCTTAAAAAACTCTACAAAACCGTAATAAACAAACAAACAAACAAACAAACAAACAAAAAAAGCAGACCAAACAAACACACAGAACCCCCCAACCAATAATCCCCAAAGAGACAAAAAAAGCCCCCAAAAAAGCCCACCAAAAAACCCACCCAAAACTGAAAAAAAACCCCAAACCCAACACAAAAAATCAGGGTGAAGGTTTTTAGTAACTTTAAAAATAACAAAACAAAACAAAACAAAAAAAACCCCAGAAAGTCACATTTCTAAAGGTGCTGTCCCAGCCTCTTCTCTCAGCAGGGAGGACATCCTGAAGTGGAGCCAGTTGGAAGAAAGCGGGACAGGGCAGCACCTGGGCCATTGTCTCAGGACGGCCCTGTGGCTGCCCCATTGCCAAAACCTGGACACATAAATCAAACACAGGTATGCACATGTGCTTAGACACAGCAAAAATTATATTTGTCTGAAAAGAATACTGGTCCATTTCTATCACTGGAAAGAGCATAATGCCTCGTCTCAGCTTTCTTTTCAGTCATTACAAATGTTTCGAAAATAAAGGAGTGCAGAAAATGGAAATATCCAAGATCAACATGAGGACCAGTAACAAAGATTCCATTTTTGAAACTGCATTGGGAATCCTCTGCAGAAATTGACTCAGAGCTCTCAGATTTACAAAAAAGACCAAGAGGACTGGAGTCAATACAACACAGTGTCTGGAGACTTCAGCTGGTTACCTTGATTTCTCAAATATGATGGAGAAAGCACCTTAGCAACTACAGCTGCCAGTTCTCTCAGGGCCCTGACATGCCTCTGGGTGGGTCCCATGGTCTTGCATGCTCAGGTTCCTCAAGTGGTCTGAAAGCTGACCTGCTACTATGGGTTAGAATCAAGTCCACCAGTCCAATAACCTGAGAGATGTGGAAATAGTGACTGGCAGTAAAAATTGAGACCAACACTTGTTGAGTACCTCAGCCTTCTCCTTGTCTGTTGTCACTAGTCCTGTCTGGCTTATGGGGGTGGGGGGGGGGGGGGGGAATAGGGGAGGTGTGATAGGTTTCTTTTCATCTTCCTTTTCCCACTGAAATACCCGTAGGTGCCTTTATTATTCTTAGTTTTGGCATGCTTTTCCAAATTCAGCTTCAACTGAGCCTTAGCTATACTGATCCCATCCTCACACACTCATGTGTTACCACTGTATTTTTCCCATGATTTGTCTCGCTGTGTATTGTCTGCATATTACCTACTTGCATCACATCTATTAATTTTCAATAACCTTCTGGCTTTAACTTGTTTTCAAAAAAAACCCTTTTTGAACCTTTCCACCTCAGAAATTCACCTGGGAAACCCCAAATCCCCAAAATTCACCCCGAAGTCCCCCCTGGGACGCTCAGCACTCACCTGGCAACTCCCAAAAGCCCACAAATTCACCCCAAAATTCACGGGGGACCCCCAAATCCCAGGGCTTCACCCCAAAATCCCACCTGCAACCCCCAAAACCCCTCAAATCACCCCCAAGACCCAGTCCCCCCAACACCTCCCAAATTCACTCCAAAATGTCTCCAATCCCCCTCAAAACCCTCCCAGATACCCCCAAATCCACCAAATTCACTCCCAGACCCATCTGGGACTCCCAAAAATCACCAAAATTCCCCGGAAAATCCACCTGCATCCCCCCAAATTCATCCCAAAATTCTCCCACGACTTCCAAATGCTCACCTGGATACCCCAAAATCGACAGAATTCACCCCAAAATACGTCTGGCATTCCCAAAACTCACCTGAGAACCCTAAAATTCACACGTATACCCTAAAATTCACCAAATTCACCCCAAAATTCCCCTGAGATCCCTAGAATTCCACAAATTCCCCCTAAAATTCAACTGGGACTCCCCACATTCCACAAATTCACCCCAAACCTCGCTACCCGGGATCCCCCAAAATTCCACAAATTCTCCCCCAAAATCAACCTGGGACCCCTCAAAACTCACCTGGATCTCCCCAAATCCCCGCCCCGCCCCGCCCCCCCCAATTCACTTGATTGGGCACTCCCAAATCCCCAGAATTCAACCCAAAATTCACCTGGGACCCCAAAAACCTCCAAATTCGCTCCAAAATGATTGGCAACTTTACACACTCCATTTTCCCACAAAAGGATCTAGAGCCCTGTGCGCTTCGTATACAAACTAAATGCAAAAAAACTTTCTATTCATTCTCAGCAAAAAGACTTCCTATTCCTCCTTCTTTTGGACAAAACTGCCTTCACTTTCAAACTTATTTTCTTGCTCACTTACCTGCATAATGCTTAGTCCCTGTTCTGCATGCTCATTTTCTTCACTTTTACAAGGAATCCTCTCCTCATCTTCTTCTTCCTCTGCTTCTTCCATTTCCTGTGCCAAGATCACCCGTTTCTCTGTTAGATTTCTTTCTCCAGCTGATTTTTTGACAACTGTCCCTATCTTCTGGCACCGCTCGCTCGAGAGAGGCGATTGTCCCGCTCTGCTCTGGGCTGGGACTGCGCTCTCTTCAAGCCCTGGGGGCAATTTTGGATGCCACAGCGTCAGAAAGACCTCAGGCTATTGGAGAAATGTCCAAAGGAGGGACACAGGGATAGCGAAGAGGCTGGAGGGAAAGCCATACAAAGAGTGGCTCAGGGCATTTGGTTCAGCTGCAGAGAGGACACTGAGCTCACACCTCACTTGGGACCTCTCAGCTCCTCCCAAGGGCAGCACAGGGACAGCTTTGCTCTCTGCTCTCTGCGACCAGGGACAGGAGCCAAGGGAATGCCAGGAGCTGTGTCAGGGGACGATTAGGCTGGCTATCAGGGAAAGGTTTTTTTCCTCAGAGGCTGGTCGGGCACTGAATAGGTTCTCCAGGCAATGGGCACAGCCCCAAGGCTGCCAGAGATCCAGGAGCGTTTGGCCAATGCTCTCAGGGATGCAGAGGGTGGGACTGTTGGAGTGTCTGTGCAGGGCCAGGAGTTGGACTTTGACGATCCCTAGGGGTCCCTTCCGACTCAGGAAACTCTTACCATTTTCCCCTCTTTCCTCTCCTTGCACAATGCTCTCAGCTTACTGTTCCACCGCATGCTCCACTTCTGAAACCTCCGCTACTTCTTTCCAGTTCAAGCACAGTTCTACTGGTTACAATCCAAAGATAGACAGATTGAAAAACAACCAAAAAGAAACACCTGTTTGGAATGTCGTGGTCTTATCTGCATCTCCAGCTATGAAGTCGATTGTGCCTTGCAAGTTCTAAAAGCAAAACAACAACAACAAAAAACACCCACCACACCGTTTTAACATAGGGATTTGCCTTCTTCTAAGAAATCCATATCCCTTCTCAAAATGGATCTATTTCAGGAAGAGATCATCTTGAATAGATCACTTACTACCTAAAGAACCTGGAACACTCAAATCCGTAATGATAAGCCTGTTACCTTGTCGTTTTCTGTTCCAAAGGCAAATGCATTTGCTCAAGTGCCGTTTGTAACAAGGACAGAGCTCAAAGTGTGGCTCTGAGAAATGTTTTGGTTTCCCTCTCCTATCTCCATCAAAAGCACTTTCTTCAATGGCTGAAACAATACTTGATACAGTCTGAATTTTAAAGGTCATGAAAATTTTCTCCAAAGTGAAAAATTAATATAGCAGTCAGGTTTGAAACCAACGGGAATTTTTGTTTTACCTGTTTGAAGATTCCCTTCACACTAAAATGCTGGCTGATGGATACCTAGAAGAAATCAATTCCCACAAAATGCTTCTGGGTAAGCCATTACGTCATCCATTACAATTTGCTTCAGTGTCCCGTTCCTGTCCAATTGAAGGTCCCTGTTTAAGAGACTCAAGTGCGGAGAGAAATAAAATTAAATATGACTACAGTGCCTTTAAATCTAAATCGAACTTCCTGATCAATCTCATAAAACCTTTAGGCTAAATGTTGCCATTGATCTGTTTCTACTGAACACAATCACGTCCTGGCTTGTTAGAGATTAGTTCATTACAAAGAAAGAAACGCAGAGAAGTTAAAATATTTCCAAAGAAGCATTTGACATCCTTCCTTTTGGATGGGGAACCACACCAACACTGCTTACATAAGAGGTCAAATGACTGTCTTCCATGTTAGTTCTGCACTGTGCTCAGCGGAGCCTTTCTGGTTTATTTGCCTTTGACTTGGACATAAAGCTGAGTCTTGATTCAAGAAAAATCAATATTCACACTTGTTTTCATTTACACGGACATTGGCTTGGTCTCCTAAACAAAGAGAATGATGGGGAATTTTTGTACGAGTTCAGATAGGTAACATTCTCTTTCCGCAACCTGGCATTGTATTTTCACTTGGTCTGTTACCTCTGGCTTTGTTTTAACGGCTCAAATTATTAGGAAGAGTATCAAACCTCCAGCTCTAACCACAGTCCCACTGCGAGGTGTGTGAAGGTATGTGCATCTGCCCCTCAGGTCCACACTGCTCTTCTAATGTGCCTCTGATCGAGCAGGTAGGAAAGACCTCCTGGGTGTGTGAACAGTGCTGCTTCCTCTACGGCTTCAGAGCTGCTGCTAAGATCTTCAGGAAGGAGAGCGGTATTGTACCCATTTTTAGATGGTTTTCAAAGTTGCCGGTGCTTGGCTGTCTTAAACGTCTGAGTTCCTAGAACTTTGAATGAGATCAAATCTATGAGTGAAGAGATGATGGTGCAGACCAACTTCTGATTCCGGTGATCCAAGAATCTGCACTACTACTTTTACCTTCTGAATAAGGCATGGATGTGACGGTATGCACAGTAATACTGATGTGCTATGGTTTTTGAATGATAGCAGTCTTCCTTTGTCCCATTCCTAAACCGTGGGCATTATTTGCCTTAACCTTGTTCAGTAGGGACATTATTCTATATTCTTACATGAAGTGAAAAGCACTCTTTTTCCATACCTTCACACAACAGCATTAAAACAAGGCCTAAGTAGTACAACCAATGTTCAAAGATGCTCTACCTTTTAAGTTTACAAAACATACCAAATTCATACCTTGTTCTAAGTTGATCTCAAGAAGAAAGGGTGTTCTCCAAATACTCCTTCAGCTCTTCCTCACAGCTCACCGTTTGCCTTTTTTCTAAGATTGTATCCAGATCACTTTCATCATCTAAGGCCACATAAAAAAGCTAGTAAAAATGGTTTCGTAGATACTAAAATCTCCCCAGCTCTTTAGGATTCAAGGAAGTTAATTATGCACATATCTTCTACACCCAGAAGAGAAAGCTACCTCAGCAAAACTCATCGCCTATGAAAATCTTCCTAGATAATGAACACCTCTGACACTGCCACCCCAAGTTGGTGTTCTGAAACAATGAGAACCTCACATCCAATCAGACTCTAGACCTGCACAAGATCTCGTCATAGCAACTTGCAGCCACTTTCTACAGAAAGCAGCAGTGATCTCTATCGCTGTTGCCATACCAACAATAAGACAGGACTGTCCATTCAGCGTGAATCAAGCAGTTAGCAAAAATGCACCTGACAGAATGAAACTGAAGAGGAGAAATTCCCATCTAAAAGTCAAAGATTACATTTTTAATTTTATAGCAGGTATTTTGAATTTCAGAGGGCTCTTTGCATTAAGAAGTCCTGTCTTTATAGCACACCCTTGTTTTTATGTTTCTACCTGGATTATGGCCATTTAGCCGTCTCCTTCAAATCACTCCAAAGAAAAACATTCAAGTGAACAAGTTCTTTCTAAACTGCTGGAAGGTGAAATGAATGAGTAAGAGGATATGTAACATGATAAAAGGCTGCCTGGAATTTTACGACTGGTATCCAACATGGCGTCTTCTATCTGGAGAGTAAAAAAAAATCAGTCTCCAAGTAAACTGGTAAGAATGCGGATTCTCAAAACTTCTGTTTATTCTGGCACCATAAAGCACCAAATCACATTCTATAATTTATCCCTTTAGAAACAACTGCCCGACTTTTTTTATGTATAGAAAAGATTGGAAGACATTTGGGAGATCATTTCCAGCTCTTCCTGAAGTCTGATCTTAAGCAGACTGGGCCATACGTCATTCATCGCTATCCTATGTATTTCAGATAGAAATGATCATAAAAATACAATCTATTTCTATTACAAATAATAAACACAAGAATTATGAACACTTCCACATGAAACTCTTCCACACCAAACTGTTTCTCTGGAGTGTTTTGTCACACTATGGACCTCTTTCTAAGGTGACATCAATAGCCTACCACGCAGAAGGCATTGCAGGTGGGAGCACAGGAAGAACAGACTAATCCCAAGGAGTGATGAAGATATATGTCATCAAATAAAAGAAACGTACATCCACGTGCTCCACTTCTTCTTCAAACCTGCATTTTCGTTTCTCAGTCATCTGAAGCATGTTGGAGTGCACAACTTCAGCATCTTCTGCTGTGCAAATGTTCACATCCAACAGGGTCATCTGAAGGAAAAGAAGAACAAATTATTGACATGCACAGAAGAAATACTGTGTGGCTTTCAGAGAGCCTGGCTAAACGTAGTGTTTCTTTTCTTGTGATGGACAGAGATAGATTCAGCCTCCCACATGCCATATTAGATTACTAAACAATACCATCTGGTTGGACACAAAGGGAGAAATTGAGGCAGAGGTGGAATTTCTTTCCCAAGATAAGACAGATTTAGCACAAGGGCTGAGGCTCCTTGCATCTTCCACATTCATGTAGGACAGCACTCCCTTCATTACTGGCATTTGTTACGGCTTTTCCACATTTCAAGCACAAATACCAACTACTACTGTGAAACCAAACGGATGGCTTACTTTTTGAACAGAGTAAGGCGGAGGTTAAAAAGGAATTCCACTTGTTATCTCACTGTCTGGTGCATCTTTACTCTCTCTAATGACACATTGGACCACGGCTATCACAGCCAAAAGCTGTGGCACTCAACTTGCACATCTGCCCTTTCTCCTGACATTTGCCCTCGACCAGCTCATACTGGATGCTCATTTTCTCCACGCACTCCACATTAGGGCTGTCTGAATGATACGGAACAGACCACAGTCAAAATTCCCATCTTTCACAGTGCAGTGTGACATGGAAACATGACAGAGGCCATGTGCTGAATCTCAGCACACGGAACAGATGCCAGCAGTGCCTACAGACACCAGACATTACCAGCCAAAGAAATCAAGACATTTTCATACACAGCTGTTTATCATTATGCTTCAAAGTAGCAAGGTACTTAACAATCGCTACCAACTTCTTTGCTACCATACAGGCTACAAACATCCCAACTGGATGTGCTCTGGAGCAAGAGAAGGCAGACACAGAGCGGGAAGGCATGCTGCAAGGACACAGAGAAAGGAAGTATCTCCAATACTTCCCCTCTTCTTCTCATACTTCCCCTCTTCTTCTCCAGGAGTTAAAAAGGAGTATTTTTGTATGACTGAGAAGGGATCCACGTCAAAATTAACATTTGATTTCCCCCAGATTCATTCTAACCGAGCCAGTTCCTGCTAGATCTCCCCATGCACAGGTGTTTGTACTGGCCAAAGGAAAGCCATGCCACAGGCAGCTTCTTTGGCTCTTACTGCCACCTCCAAGCAACTGAGAAGGTATGTGGCAACACACGGAACAAAGAATAGAGCAAACATGCACTCTCAAAGCAACCGTCTGCCTCATCGTTGCCCAGGAGAAAAGAAAATATTGCTTGAATTCCAGACTGTTCTTAGGATTTCCCGACCTACCTAGACTTTTGTTTCAATTCTCCAGAGTTCTGCACCATTCGTTTCCATCAGATTTGGCACGTGTTGGAGGCAACAGGGTGCTATCAAAGCAGGAAACAAGAGTCAGGTATCCTAAAATACAAACCAGTCAGTACTTCAAATATAAAATTATGAATCCGAATATCCATACTACTGGGCGTTCTTTTATTTACAGCCATCTTGGCAATGAAAATAAACCTGAGATTGTTGTTGTTCAAGGCCAACTGTTTACTGCCCGATAAGGAACTAACTGTCATCTACCTGGTTCCTACATCCACCGTAAAAAACCTCCCTGTAAAGATCGTAATGCATTGCACCCACACCAATGTGTCTTGTGTTCAGGATGGATATTCAAACGTAGCAACGTTAGATTTCTATCCAGACTCCTCTCTTCATTTATTCCGCAAATAAAATCCCACGCCATGGAGAAAAAAATGCCTTGACAAAAACACCAAGTTCTAGCTCTCCACCCCTCTTTGCCCATTTCTGCTATGTTTCGAGATTTACTTCTGCATTCCTCCATTTTTAGAGCCTGATCGCCACCTATTAAGTGTAGCTGGGGCACTGAAAATCAAGAATGCATTTTTTCCATTCAAAAGAGCTGTACAGAAATAGATGTAGACCCTGCCTTACTGCTGCATTTAGCAATCACACATTGACAGGAAGCAAAGTGCATTTTGTAGCCAAGTCCTTCATTAACTCCAGCAACAATTGTTTTCCTTTATGCTATACCCTCTTTTGCCATACCCGATATATTGCAAAACCTTCAGTCTCTCTTCACTGAGTACCATCTGCTCCTTTATCAACTTTTCCATTTCCATATTCACAGTTGGGGGATTCTGTATTTCTTCACTTGCCATAAATTCTCTGCAGGATGGAAAGTAGATATGTAGAATGGAATCACATGATATATGTGATATCATACGTGGTATCACGTAGAAAGAAAAAATGATCAAGTATTACTTTAACAGAAACCAAAAGTGAACACTAGCCTCTTGGTGTTGCTCATTGTCCAAAAGAAGACTGCCAAATTTCTGACCTGAAACTCTGAACTCCACACTTCTTTTGCATGAGCTTCCAGTCCCTTGCCATTTCAGTTGATGCCATTTTTCTTTCTCAAGCTCTGATTTCATTCGATTCAAGAGTAGCTTGGCAGTTGCCCTCTCATTATCCAGCAGTGCTCCGTTTATATTCTGTGTATTAAAAAACAAAACCAGAAGTAGAAGCAGCATACAACATGCAAAAACAAACCAAAAATTGTCTCTTCTACAGAAAATGAGGGGAGAAAAGAACACAAATGATAACCAATACCCCGTCAAGTAGAAATTTCTTCTATATTTCAGTGATTGATAGGCAGAAAAAATGAATTTCATCTGGGGAAAGAAAGACATTCTAGGAATATTCAGACTGCTATCTTGCCCCAGGTAAAACATTTACCATGGCCTTAGCGTTAATGAGCTTGTGAACATCAGCTGCCAAGAGGAAGGACATTTCCTCCAGTTTCACACAATACTTGGTCAGTACATCTGCTATCTGTGCAATCAAAGAATACAGAAAAGCAACAACAATGAAAAGTAGAACTCAAATATCAATTTCCCAAGTTAAAAATCTACATGAACAAGACAATTTTTCCATTCAAGTGAATTCGATTTAATTAATTCATTAACTACATAAGTAGCATTCTCACGTTCAAGAGTAGAATTCAAAGAATCGACGTTGCTTCTTCTGAGACATTGAAGCCTGAGTAGATCCCAACTTCAAATCTAGTAGGACGGCATGAAAGCAATACCTGCTACATTTAGTACATGTAAACTACAAAGAACATCTAGAACAGCTCTAAAAGATGCACAAACCCATGAACTTTGAAGGAGACGCTAGCAAGAAATGTGGAAATAGGCTTTATCTGCCCAGTGCTTTTCCCAAAAGCACGGGCACTCCTTGGCGTCAGTGAGAGTCTCTGTCTCATTACTCAGCAGCTGGCTTAGGGTAAAAAAGGATGCATGCAATCACTTCATTCCTGTTCATGACATAAACTTACTGCATCATCATGGAAGCCATTTACTTGGAAATATAGCCTAAAAAATAGGTGTCAGACTGGGTACATATCTAGATTGCTATGAGCAAAACCAATTTCTTTTTAACAGGAAAGCCATACAATATGCCTGCCATGGCAAATATTAGTCTACTAGCCCTGCACTTCAACGGGCAGTGAGCAGTTCATGACACCAAGTTTACGTTTGGCAAGGAGACAGTCTATTTATTACAAGCCCCTAGTTCTAGAACCAAGAATTCAGGAGTTGCTCATTCCCAATGAAAATCTGTCCATTTCATACCTTTGGGGTTTTATGCTTCTGTTCTTTACCTGTCTTGAGTGTGGCTTTCTTGTGAAGTCACTGATGGGTGTTTTTCCAACACATTTCTGCTGATTACACGGTAATTGCGTGGCATCAGCAGACATCTCTGAATGTCTCTTGAAAGTATGCTTTTTACTCTTCCTAGAGGACCTTGTCTTCTTCTTTCCTTCACCCAAAAGGTGGGCTAAGTGAGCCTTCAAAGAACCATCATCTCAACAATTAGAATTCTTTCAAACCTACTGAATGGAGAACAGCGACAAAAAAATTTTAAAAAGACTAGTACGCGAAAGACAACAGAAGAGAAAGGTAAAATAATGAATCCTACATGCCACGTGCATAACTCTCTTCATTCAAGGCTATTTTCAAAATGAGAAAAAAAAAAAAAAAAAAGATCATCTTTTCCTCAGAGAGGAAAAGTGGAGTAACTGGATTGTGTTGCCTTGCCTACAGTTACCAGAAAAGTCAACAGCTGAGTTGAAAACTCCTGAAGCTGGCTAACTACACCTCTAAATGTTTTACTACTGTGTTATGATTCTGTCTTCAGTTAATAGAACCCGATATACAACAAAGAGATGGGAGCACATGGAGATGCATTGGAGAGCCTACGCTGGAGGTAACACATTCATTTTTTACTCAAACAAATCCAAATTAGAAATGTTGAAAATTACCTGGGGCCATTTCAACAGCCAGCAAACTGACTAACATAACCAATCTTTGGCTTCTATTCAATCCTTTGCTTGTTTTACCTGGACCTTGAAGATCTGTCTGCAGCCTTCCTCTCTGCAAATATATCACACTCGTCCTATTGAGAACCCATGGCTCATCACAGCTGCTTCGCCACGCCTGCTTCCAGAAGAACTGGCAACTACAAGCTGGGAGCCAAGAGATACAACACTTCACTTGGAAAAGGGCCTTCCATGAATCCTAGAATCCCAGAATGGTTTGGACTGGAAGCGACCTTAGAGACAAATTATCTTCTTCCCACATCCTGACACGGGCAGGGACACTTTTCCACTAGTCCAGGTTGCTCCATGTCCGCTCCAGCCTGGCCCTGGACGCTTCCTGCCATGGGGCTCCTACACAGCCTCTTTGAGCAACATGTGCCTCAGCACCCACCCAAGGAAGAATTCCTTTCCAATATCCCATCTATCCCAGCCCTCTGGCAGTTTGAAGCTATTCCCCCTTGTCCTGCGAGTCCAGACCCTTTTCCAAAGTCCCTCCCCAGCTATCTTGGAGCCCCAGCAGGCACTGCAAGGGGCTCGAAGATCTCCCTGGAGCCTTCTGTTCTCCAGATTGGACACCCTCAGCTCTCCCAGACTGTCCTAGAGCAAAGAAGCTCCACCTTTCAAAGCACCTTAGACGCCTCCTACCGGCCAAACTCGATGGCAACGCTGGCCTTCCGGGCCCTACGGATATCGCTTCCGGTGTCGCTCGGAGTCACTCCCGGCTCTCTTCCCGCCCAACATGGGGCCCTCAGGCGATGCCGCTCCTACGCCACTTCTGCCGCTGTCAGACCAACGGGGGGGCGGGGGGCCAGCCCAGACTCATCCACAATCTACACTGTCCTCGGCGGCTGCTGCGGGCTCATGGCGGCCCACACACCCGGAAGCAGAGCTCCGAACACAGAGGATCATAGACCCACATTTTGTTCGCCTCTGCACAAGGCAGGCCAGTCTTGCCATGCCCGGACTTTTCAGTTCAGCACGAGAATGAGAATACACCTGCGCCATGGGGGAGGAAACCTCTAAAGACTCCCTCATACGTGGTCGCTCAACTTAATGCCTAGGCACTTGCCATTCCTAAGGCTACACTAAAGCCTTTTTTACCTTGCGGGTAAGAAATGCCGTTGTTCTCGTGTGCAGCTAAAGGCGCAGCACAGGCAGGCCGGGGCAAAAGCTGGGGCAGAGCCCTTCCTCACACCTTCGCTGTGCTGTACTCCATGCAGCTAGAGCGAAGCGAGAAGGACGCGAGGAAGAAAAAGGCGTTCTTAAAGTAGCACCCTGGCAGCAGCCCTGAAAAGGCGCATAACACACGGCGTCTCGCTGCCCTCCGTTCTACATACTCGCAGCTCCCTCTGCCGACTTGCAAAAGTTGCTACCAGAGCAGAGGCGGCCAGATTGAAGAGGCAGTGCCTAGGTTCACCTTCTCCTTACTGCACGTAAGCCACGTCCAGCTCCTCGCTGCACTCTGGATTTCCCTTCTCCGAGGCACTTACCGTGGTGCTGTGTGCAACTCGGCGCCTAGAAGCGACCGCCAATGCTTTCACAGCGGGCTGCAAGGGAACCAAGGAGCAGCACAAGCAGCAGTGCTTCAGCTTGCTCCTTCCGACTGCTAAGGGCACTTGGGAAGGCAAGCGAGAGTCAACCACCTTCCTCTCCTAGTAGCCTGTAACGTGGTGCACACAAGCACGGGACTAGTGCCGCTTCGTTCACCGCCCTCGCCCAAGCGTGGAGCCGCTTTCACTTGCCGGCGGCCAGAAGCCGCTGCAAGGGCGCCACACAACCACAAGTGCGCCGGCAGCCAAGAGCTAGAGAACGCTGCTTCTGCCCAAGCCCGCCTAGGGCGTGCACCTTTGTTCTCAGAGCTCCGTGCAACAGTCTGCCTCTCTCGCAGTTCGAATGGAAAACGAAAGCTTTTCGCCTACGCCCGTCACAGAGATCCGTTGCCAGGACGAGAATGCCTTGTGGCCGGAGCTCGCCCCCGCCGCGAGGAAACTGCTATTAGCACCGCGTTGCAGGGCCACGTCTCGCTTCTTGACTACGTGCTCAGCGCTCTCCGAATTCGCCGCTAGCTCCACGGTCTTTCTCAGCTGCAAGTAGCAGCGCTCACAGTACATAGAGCTTCGCAAGGACCGAAGACCCGGAGGGAAGTATCGCACTCGAAAATGTGCCAGGATAGAGACGTTCTACACTGAGTAGAGACACAGACAGACAGAGAGTTCTACACTGCCCCTTCTCGTCGGCCATCTTGTGCTCTGCTGCCTCTGCTGTGACGAATAGGTCCTTGAAAGGCGAGCGACAGCGGCTCTCCAGGCACTGAAGAGAGTTCCCTAGGGACTTTTCGATGTAAAACTTTTTCCACCTCCAAAAATACATGGGTAAGTCCTAAAAGTTTTGGTTTTCTTAAGAATAGTTTCGCCCAAGTTTTGCTGTTCTAAACACCCATGGTTTCAGTCTTCACTTAACTGCTTGTTTCTGTCTTTTTGGCTAGTGGCAATCTAATTCTAAGGTAACTAGATGTGTTGGAAATCCATAAATTACATCTCAAGTTAGATGGGAAAATTGGCTCGGAAGAAAATGGAATTGAGAATTTGGAAAGAATCCAGAGTGAGCTGATGTCACAATCCGAGATTCCCTTGGGTTCCAAATCCTTTCATTTGTGTTTTTGTGGGCTTTTTGAAGGCGGTGTACAGTTGAAGCCATGATTTAGCTGCGGTGAGACCTGCTCTGCTGTAAAAGCATTATTTTCTCAGTGAGCATGGACAACAGTTAGAGTGTCGTCTTTTAAGATTCCCTGCACTCCACTTATGGTGGCAAAAGCAGTGCCTTGACTGTAATCATAAAAGTGATTACAGCTTCATTGCTTTGACATCATGTAGGATGCTTCCTCCATCTGCTGTGGTCAGCATTAAGTAACAGATTTCTCAGTTTCTAGGAAGAGTCTAGCAAACAATCACCTTGCTCCTTCTCTTGCATTTATTCATCACTGCTATGCTGCTATACAGACAGGTAGTCTGTTTATGATTCAACAATTCAATGGGACATCAAGTAAATAACAAAGCAAAACTAACTATAAAGCACTATAGGGCCAGAGATTAGCTTGGATCAAAACAGGTATTCTCCTAGCATTGTTTACAAACGAGTCAGCATGTGAAACAGAAGGCACAATGTAGTTTGTGCCTTGTTTTGGGCATGCCCGGAAGAAGGAAATTCTGATTTCACATACGGGAAAAGAAATGTTGACATTTGAATGAGATTGTTCATACCCCAGTAAAGGTTGCTTTGAAAGGTTGTGGAAGTCCTGTTAGGAAACATGGCTTTACAAGTCCTTTCCACCAGGAGACAACAGCTGCAGAACATCTGGGTGTGCCAGTGTTGAGAGCACCAGCAAAGATCAAAGTGGAGAAGTTGGTGAACAATGGCAGTGGCCTGGCGGAGGGCAAGTGGGGTGCTGGCTGTGGGACCAGGGGAGTCCTGACTGATTTAGGAGGCGTGTGATGGTCTGTGCCAGCAAGCAGAATAGTGCTGTGGCCTTGGCACACTGCTAATACTGGAATTCAGTGGGGTCACTGGGCAGGCTGAGTGTGTGAGCTGCTGGAGGGACCCAGGTTGCCCACATGTAAACATCCAGTCTCACTCTTGCCAGCCACAGAAAGGAGCAGGATGTGGCTGCTGGCGATGCCTGTCACGTATATGTAGTGTATATGTGTGCTATCCCAGCCTGCTGGGAACGCTTCTTCTTTGGGACTGCTTGGGCTGAGGGAGAGAAAGCAGTGGTAGTTTCTGAGGTTTCGAGTTTGCTCGAGTTTCTCAGGCTGTTTCTGGAGCCACCCAGAGTTCTCTTCCTTGAAGCATTTCAAGTCCTGCTAATTTTCAAAATTCAAACAGACACAGCCCTAAGCTAGTTGATCTGACTTCAGAGCTATTCTTACGCTGAGCTGTTGGATGATCTGATCTCCTGAGATGTCTTCCATCTCAGTTTATGACCTGGTTCTTGTGAAAAGTAGGATCTTTTAGCCTGGAGAAGAGAGGTTTCTGGAGAGACAGTATTGTGGCCTTTGAATATGTAAAGAGGGTATAAGACAAATGGAGAAAGACTTTTTAGGAAAGTTTGCAGAGACAGGATAAGGGGCCATGCTTTCAAACTGAGACTAGGTTTAGATGGGCTAAAAGGAAAAACTTTTCTACAGTGAAGCTGGTGAGACACTCAAACGGGTGTTCCAGAGAAGTTGTGGATGCCCCATCATTGAGAGTGCTCCTTATCAGTTTGGCTAGTCTTGAGCAATTTGATCTACTGTAAGATCTACCTGGCAAGGAAGTTGGACTACATGATCTTTAATCACAGACTGTTGTATGATTCCGTGGAAGACAGAATGCAATAAAGTTCATATTTCAGATTTTGGCGCAGACATATTTATTTTTTCTCACTTTATGCATCATTGCAATGACAACTTGTTAGCTTCTGAAATGATTAGCTGAGATTGATTTCCTTCCTTAGTTTCATTTTCTCTGTTATTCCTTCACTCTTGGACTTTTTTTTTCACTAGATTCCCTCTTTCAGTAAACTGCCCTTAAGTATCACTTTGCTCCCCACCTGGCTTTTTTTTTTTTTTTTCAATGACACCTTTTCACTGGTTCGTTTTGGGCCTTTGCTGCTTGAAGTCCAGCAGCCTCCTTGTCTGAGCATTACGGAGCTTTCTTTACAGCTTCATCACTATGCAAAAAGCCATAAATTACTGTGTTCCATCTCACATACCATCAAGTATCACACTAATATTCCCTCTGCTGAATAGCTGGTTGGTTTACATAGACCAGCCAAATACCAGGAAATCCAGATGGCAGCAAGAATCTTGTAGACTACTCCCGCTGTTCATTTAAATTCTGGAGAAGTCACGTGAGGTATCACATTCTCTTGAAAGAAGTGTCTATCATCTCGGACATTCTAGAATGGGCTATTAATATTGTCATGAGTTTCTGGCTAGACTTTTTAGTATGCAAATTCAAATTCAAATGATCTGAAATGATAGAACTTCAAGAAATTTTTTTTCCCAGAATCGAAGTATGATGGAGTTCCATAGGGAGAATCTTAATCTTAGTTATTCTATTCCATCTCACATCATGGCTGGGGGAAGGGAGAAGGGAGTATCTTTGGGGGACAATGGGTTCCGGTGTAGTCAGTAAGCTGGGCAGAGGAGCCATCAGGTATTTTCTGTTGTTGGGCGGTGGGGGGGGGGGGGATTCGTGTGAACTCTTCCTTTCTTGTACCCTGCCACTAGTATTGTTGCTAAAATTGTTTGTTTTCTCATCCAAGTGACAAAATCAGCACACTTAATGAGGGATGAAGAGGGAGCAGCGACCTCAGAACAGGAGGAAGAAGAAGCAGAGCCTGCTGTCCTCCAGAAGAAAAAAACACTACCAGCCAATTTTGCATCATCTGTGAACTTCCTGGGCGTGTACTCTATCCCCTTGTCCAGAACACTGAGCAAGATATTAAACAAGACTGGGCCCAAGACTGAGCCTTGGGGACCAGCTGGATGAACTCTATTTCCCACCACTCTGTGGGCCTGGCCATCACCCAGTTTGTCACCCAGCAAACAGCCCACCCATGCAAACCATAAGCAGACAGTTTCTTCAGGAGAATGATGTGAGACTCATTGCAAAGAGGATCAGGGAGATGCCTAGGAAGAGTCTTAGGTGAATCCAGGAGACTATAGTGGAGGAAGGACGCGAGGAAGAAGAAGGCGTTCTTAAAGTAGCACCCTGGCAGCAGCCCTGAAAGGGCGCATAACACACGGCGTCTCGCTGCCCTCCGTTCTACATACTCGCAGCTCCCTCTGCCGACTTGCAAAAGTTGCTACCAGAGCAGAGGCGGCCAGATTGAAGAGGCAGTGCCTAGGTTCACCTTCTCCTTACTGCACGTAAGCCACGTCCAGCTCCTCGCTGCACTCTGGATTTCCCTTCTCCGCGGCACTTACAGTGGTGCTGTGTGCAACTCGGCGCCTAGAAGCGACCGCCAATGCTTTCACAGCGGGCTGCAAGGGAACCAAGGAGCAGCACAAGCAGCAGTGCTTCAGCTTGCTCCTTCCGACTGCTAAGGGCACTTGGAGGGCAAGCGAGAGTCAACCACCTTCCTCTCCTAGTAGCCTGTAACGTGGTGCACACAAACACGGGAATAGTGCCGCTTCGTTCACCGCCCTCGCCCAAGCCTGGAGCCGCTTTCACTTGCCGGCGGCCAGAAGCCGCTGCAAGGGCGCCACACAACCACAAGTGCGCCGGCAGCCAAGAGCTAGAGAACGCTGCTTCTGCCCAAGCCCGCCTAGGGCGTGCACCTTTGTTCTCAGAGCTCCGTGCAACAGTCTGCCTCTCTCGCAGTTCGAATGGAAAACGAAAGCTTTTCGCATACGCCCTTCACAGAGATCCGTTGCCAGGACGAGAATGCCTTGTGGCCGGAGCTCGCCCCCGCCGCGAGGAAGCTGCTATTAGCACCGCGTTGCAGGGCCACGTCTCGCTTCTTGACTACGTGCTCAGCGCTCTCCGAATTCGCCGCTAGCTCCACGGTCTTTCTCAGCTGCAAGTAGCAGCGCTCACAGTACATAGAGCTTCGCAAGGACCGAAGACCCGGAGGGAAGTATCGCACACGAAAATGTGCCAGGACAGAGACGTGTTCTACGTTGTCCCTTCTCGTCATGCAGTTTGTGCCTCTGCTGCTTCTGCTGTTAGGAATCGCTCCTTGAAAGACGAGCGAGAGCGTCCTTCTGGTTGCATTGCACTGAGTCGAGTGCTCGCTCGGGACTTTGCTCTCGGGGCCAAGGCAAGAGGGCGTGCTTGCCCGCAGAACTGAGAACACGCTGTTGGGCAGAGCTGCAACTGACCGCTGGAGTTCAGCTCTCGCCGGACGGCAGAAGGCGAAGAACGAAGCCGCTTGCGAGCGGCGCAGTGCAGCGAAGAGCTCTCCGAATTCGCCGCTAGCTCCACGGTCCTTCTCAGCTGCGAGTAGCAGCGCTCGCAGTACACAGAGCTTCGCAAGGCCCGAAGACCCGGAGGGAAGTATGGCACACGGAAATGTGCCAGGACAGAGACGTGTTCTACGTTGTCCCTTCTCGTCGTGCAGTTTGTGCCTCTGCTGCTTCTGCTGTTAGGAATCGCTCCTTGAAAGACGAGCGAGAGCGTCCTTCTGGGTGCATTGCACTGAGTCGAGTGCTCGCTCGGGACTTTGCTCTCGGGGCCAAGGCAAGAGGGCGTGCTTGCCCGCAGAACTGAGAACACGCTGTTGGGCAGAGCTGCAACTGACCGCTGGAGTTCAGCTCTCGCCGGACGGCAGAAGGCGAAGAACGAAGCCGCTTGCGAGCGGCGCAGTGCAGCGAAGAGCTCTCCGAATTCGCCGCTAGCTCCACGGTCCTTCTCAGCTGCGAGTAGCAGCGCTCGCAGTACACAGAGCTTCGCAAGGCCCGAAGAGCCGGAGGGAAGTATCGCACACGAAAATGTGCCAGGACAGAGACGTTTTCTACGTTGTCCCTTCTCGTCGTGCAGTTTGTGCCTCTGCTGCTTCTGCTGTTAGGAATCGCTCCTTGAAAGGCGAGCGAGAGCGTCCTTCTGGGTGCATTGCACTGAGTCGAGTGCTCGCTCGGGACTTTGCTCTCGGGGCCAAGGCAAGAGGGCGTGCTTGCCCGCAGAACTGAGAACACGCTGTTGGGCAGAGCTGCAACTGACCGCTGGAGTTCAGCTCTCGCCGGACGGCAGAAGGCGAAGAACGAAGCCGCTTGCGAGCGGCGCAGTGCAGCGAAGAGCTCTCCGAATTCGCCGCTAGCTCCACGGTCCTTCTCAGCTGCGAGTAGCAGCGCTCGCAGTACACAGAGCTTCGCAAGGCCCGAAGACCCGGAGGGAAGTATGGCACACGGAAATGTGCCAGGACAGAGACGTGTTCTACGTTGTCCCTTCTCGTCGTGCAGTTTGTGCCTCTGCTGCTTCTGCTGTTAGGAATCGCTCCTTGAAAGGCGAGCGAGAGCGTCCTTCCGGGTGCATTGCACTGAGTCGAGTGCTCGCTCGGGACTTTGCTCTCGCGGCCAAGGCAAGAGGGCGTGCTTGCCCGCAGAACCGAGAACACGCTGTTGGGCAGAGCTGCAACTGACCGCTGGAGTTCAGCCTTCGCCGGACGGCAGAAGGCGAAGAACGAAGCCGCTTGCGAGCGGCGCAGTGCAGCGAAGAGCTCTCCGAATTCGCCGCTAGCTCCACGGTCCTTCTCAGCTGCGAGTAGCAGCGCTCGCAGTACACAGAGCTTCGCAAGGCCCGAAGAGCCGGAGGGAAGTATGGCACACGGAAATGTGCCAGGACAGAGACGTGTTCTACGTTGTCCCTTCTCGTCGTGCAGTTTGTGCCTCTGCTGCTTCTGCTGTTAGGAATCGCTCCTTGAAAGGCGAGCGAGAGCGTCCTTCTGGGTGCATTGCACTGAGTCGAGTGCTCGCTCGGGACTTTGCTCTCGGGGCCAAGGCAAGAGGGCGTGCTTGCCCGCAGAACCGAGAACACGCTGTTGGGCAGAGCTGCAGCTGACCGCTGGAGTTCAGCCTTCGCCGGACGGCAGAAGGCGAAGAACGAAGCCGCTTGCGAGCGGCGCAGTGCAGCGAAGAGCTCTCCGAATCCGCCGCTAGCTCCACGGTCCTTCTCAGCTGCGAGTAGCAGCGCTCGCAGTACACAGAGCTTCGCAAGGCCCGAAGACCCGGAGGGAAGTATCGCACACGCAAATGTGCCAGGACAGAGACGTGTTCTACGTTGTCCCTTCTCGTCGTGCAGTTTGTGCCTCTGCTGCTTCTGCTGTTAGGAATCGCTCCTTGAAAGGCGAGCGAGAGCGTCCTTCTGGGTGCATTGCACTGAGTCGAGTGCTCGCTCGGGACTTTGCTCTCGGGGCCAAGGCAAGAGGGCGTGCTTGCCCGCAGAACTGAGAACACGCTGTTGGGCAGAGCTGCAACTGACCGCTGGAGTTCAGCTCTCGCCGGACGGCAGAAGGCGAAGAACGAAGCCGCTTGCGAGCGGCGCAGTGCAGCGAAGAGCTCTCCGAATTCGCCGCTAGCTCCACGGTCCTTCTCAGCTGCGAGTAGCAGCGCTCGCAGTACACAGAGCTTCGCAAGGCCCGAAGACCCGGAGGGAAGTATGGCACACGCAAATGTGCCAGGACAGAGACGTGTTCTACGTTGTCCCTTCTCGTCGTGCAGTTTGTGCCTCTGCTGCTTCTGCTGTTAGGAATCGCTCCTTGAAAGGCGAGCGAGAGCGTCCTTCTGGGTGCATTGCACTGAGTCGAGTGCTCGCTCGGGACTTTGCTCTCGGGGCCAAGGCAAGAGGGCGTGCTTGCCCGCAGAACTGAGAACACGCTGTTGGGCAGAGCTGCAACTGACCGCTGGAGTTCAGCTCTCGCCGGACGGCAGAAGGCGAAGAACGAAGCCGCTTGCGAGCGGCGCAGTGCAGCGAAGAGCTCTCCGAATTCGCCGCTAGCTCCACGGTCCTTCTCAGCTGCGAGTAGCAGCGCTCGCAGTACACAGAGCTTCGCAAGGCCCGAAGACCCGGAGGGAAGTATGGCACACGCAAATGTGCCAGGACAGAGACGTGTTCTACGTTGTCCCTTCTCGTCGTGCAGTTTGTGCCTCTGCTGCTTCTGCTGTTAGGAATCGCTCCTTGAAAGGCGAGCGAGAGCGTCCTTCCGGGTGCATTGCACTGAGTCGAGTGCTCGCTCGGGACTTTGCTCTCGGGGCCAAGGCGAGGGCGTGCTTGCCCGCAGAACTGAGAACACGCTGTTGGGCAGAGCTGCAACTGACCGCTGGAGTTCAGGTCTCGCCGGACGGCAGAAGGCGAAGAACGAAGCCGCTTGCGAGCGGCGCAGTGCAGCGAAGAGCTCTCCGAATTCGCCGCTAGCTCCACGGTCCTTCTCAGCTGCGAGTAGCAGCGCTCGCAGTACACAGAGCTTCGCAAGGCCCGAAGAGCCGGAGGGAAGTATGGCACACGCAAATGTGCCAGGACAGAGACGTGTTCTACGTTGTCCCTTCTCGTCGTGCAGTTTGTGCCTCTGCTGCTTCTGCTGTTAGGAATCGCTCCTTGAAAGGCGAGCGAGAGCGTCCTTCTGGGTGCATTGCACTGAGTCGAGTGCTCGCTCGGGACTTTGCTCTCGCGGCCAAGGCAAGAGGGCGTGCTTGCCCGCAGAACCGAGAACACGCTGTTGGGCAGAGCTGCAGCTGACCGCTGGAGTTCAGCCTTCGCCGGACGGCAGAAGGCGAAGAACGAAGCCGCTTGCGAGCGGCGCAGTGCAGCGAAGAGCTCTCCGAATTCGCCGCTAGCTCCACGGTCCTTCTCAGCTGCGAGTAGCAGCGCTCGCAGTACACAGTGCTTCGCAAGGCCCGAAGAGCCGGAGGGAAGTATCGCACACGAAAATGTGCCAGGACAGAGACGTGTTCTACGTTGTCCCCTCTCGTCGTGCAGTTTGTGCCTCTGCTGCTTCTGCTGTTAGGAATCGCTCCTTGAAAGGCGAGCGAGAGCGTCCTTCCGGGTGCATTGCACTGAGTCGAGTGCTCGCTCGGGACTTTGCTCTCGCGGCCAAGGCAAGAGGGCGTGCTTGCCCGCAGAACCGAGAACACGCTGTTGGGCAGAGCTGCAACTGACCGCTGGAGTTCAGCTCTCGCCGGACGGCAGAAGGCGAAGAACGAAGCCGCTTGCGAGCGGCGCAGTGCAGCGAAGAGCTCTCCGAATTCGCCGCTAGCTCCACGGTCCTTCTCAGCTGCGAGTAGCAGCGCTCGCAGTACACAGAGCTTCGCAAGGCCCGAAGACCCGGAGGGAAGTATGGCACACGCAAATGTGCCAGGACAGAGACGTGTTCTACGTTGTCCCTTCTCGTCGTGCAGTTTGTGCCTCTGCTGCTTCTGCTGTTAGGAATCGCTCCTTGAAAGGCGAGCGAGAGCGTCCTTCCGGGTGCATTGCACTGAGTCGAGTGCTCGCTCGGGACTTTGCTCTCGCGGCCAAGGCAAGAGGGCGTGCTTGCCCGCAGAACCGAGAACACGCTGTTGGGCAGAGCTGCAACTGACCGCTGGAGTTCAGCCTTCGCCGGACGGCAGAAGGCGAAGAACGAAGGCGCTTGCGAGCGGCGCAGTGCAGCGAAGAGCTCTCCGAATTCGCCGCTAGCTCCACGGTCCTTCTCAGCTGCGAGTAGCAGCGCTCGCAGTACACAGAGCTTCGCAAGGCCCGAAGACCCGGAGCGAAGTATCGCACACGCAAATGTGCCAGGACAGAGACGTGTTCTACGTTGTCCCTTCTCGTCGTGCAGTTTGTGCCTCTGCTGCTTCTGCTGTTAGGAATCGCTCCTTGAAAGGCGAGCGAGAGCGTCCTTCCGGGTGCATTGCACTGAGTCGAGTGCTCGCTATGGACTTTGCTCTCGCGGCCAAGGCAAGAGGGCGTGCTTGCCCGCAGAACTGAGAACACGCTGTTGGGCAGAGCTGCAACTGACCGCTGGAGTTCAGCTCTCGCCGGACGGCAGAAGGCGAAGAACGAAGCCGCTTGCCAGCGGCGCAGTGCAGCGAAGAGCTCTCCGAATTCGCCGCTAGCTCCACGGTCCTTCTCAGCTGCGAGCAGCAGCGCTCGCAGTACACAGAGCTTCGCAAGGCCCGAAGAGCCGGAGGGAAGTATCGCACACGCAAATGTGCCAGGACAGAGACGTGTTCTACGTTGTCCCTTCTCGTCGTGCAGTTTGTGCCTCTGCTGCTTCTGCTGTTAGGAATCGCTCCTTGAAAGGCGAGCGAGAGCGTCCTTCTGGGTGCATTGCACTGAGTCGAGTGCTCGCTCGGGACTTTGCACTCGGGGCCAAGGCAAGAGGGCGTGCTTGCCCGCAGAACCGAGAACACGCTGTTGGGCAGAGCTGCAACTGACCGCTGGAGTTCAGCTCTCGCCGGACGGCAGAAGGCGAAGAACGAAGCCGCTTGCCAGCGGCGCAGTGCAGCGAAGAGCTCTCCGAATTCGCCGTTAGCTCCACGGTCCTTCTCAGCTGCGAGTAGCAGCGCTCGCAGTACACAGAGCTTCGCAAGGCCCGAAGACCCGGAGGGAAGTATCGCACACGCAAATGTGCCAGGACAGAGACGTGTTCTACGTTGTCCCTTCTCGTCGTGCAGTTTGTGCCTCTGCTGCTTCTGCTGTTAGGAATCGCTCCTTGAAAGGCGAGCGAGAGCGTCCTTCCGGGTGCATTGCACTGAGTCGAGTGCTCGCTCGGGACTTTGCACTCGGGGCCAAGGCAAGAGGGCGTGCTTGCCCGCAGAACCGAGAACACGCTGTTGGGCAGAGCTGCAACTGACCGCTGGAGTTCAGCTCTCGCCGGACGGCAGAAGGCGAAGAACGAAGCCGCTTGCGAGCGGCGCAGTGCAGCGAAGAGCTCTCCGAATTCGCCGCTAGCTCCACGGTCCTTCTCAGCTGCGAGTAGCAGCGCTCGCAGTACACAGAGCTTCGCAAGGCCCGAAGAGCCGGAGGGAAGTATGGCACACGCAAATGTGCCAGGACAGAGACGTGTTCTACGTTGTCCCTTCTCGTCGTGCAGTTTGTGCCTCTGCTGCTTCTGCTGTTAGGAATCGCTCCTTGAAAGGCGAGCGAGAGCGTCCTTCCGGGTGCATTGCACTGAGTCGAGTGCTCGCTCGGGACTTTGCTCTCGGGGCCAAGGCAAGAGGGCGTGCTTGCCCGCAGAACCGAGAACACGCTGTTGGGCAGAGCTGCAACTGACCGCTGGAGTTCAGCTCTCGCCGGACGGCAGAAGGCGAAGAACGAAGCCGCTTGCGAGCGGCGCAGTGCAGCGAAGAGCTCTCCGAATTCGCCGCTAGCTCCACGGTCCTTCTCAGCTGCGAGTAGCAGCGCTCGCAGTACACAGAGCTTCGCAAGGCCCGAAGAGCCGGAGCGAAGTATCGCACACGAAAATGTGCCAGGACAGAGACGTGTTCTACGGTGTCCCCTCTCGTCGTGCAGTTTGTGCCTCTGCTGCTTCTGCTGTTAGGAATCGCTCCTTGAAAGGCGAGCGAGAGCGTCCTTCCGGGTGCATTGCACTGAGTCGAGTGCTCGCTCGGGACTTTGCTCTCGGGGCCAAGGCAAGAGGGCGTGCTTGCCCGCAGAACCGAGAACACGCTGTTGGGCAGAGCTGCAACTGACCGCTGGAGTTCAGCTCTCGCCGGACGGCAGAAGGCGAAGAACGAAGCCGCTTGCGAGCGGCGCAGTGCAGCGAAGAGCTCTCCGAATTCGCCGCTAGCTCCACGGTCCTTCTCAGCTGCGAGTAGCAGCGCTCGCAGTACACAGAGCTTCGCAAGGCCCGAAGACCCGGAGGGAAGTATCGCACACGAAAATGTGCCAGGACAGAGACGTGTTCTACGTTGTCCCCTCTCGTCGTGCAGTTTGTGCCTCTGCTGCTTCTGCTGTTAGGAATCGCTCCTTGAAAGGCGAGCGAGAGCGTCCTTCCGGGTGCATTGCACTGAGTCGAGTGCTCGCTCGGGACTTTGCTCTCGCGGCCAAGGCAAGAGGGCGTGCTTGCCCGCAGAACCGAGAACACGCTGTTGGGCAGAGCTGCAACTGACCGCTGGAGTTCAGCTCTCGCCGGACGGCAGAAGGCGAAGAACGAAGCCGCTTGCGAGCGGCGCAGTGCAGCGAAGAGCTCTCCGAATTCGCCGCTAGCTCCCCGGTCCTTCTCAGCTGCGAGTAGCAGCGCTCGCAGTACACAGAGCTTCGCAAGGCCCGAAGAGCCGGAGGGAAGTATCGCACACGCAAATGTGCCAGGACAGAGACGTGATCTACGTTGTCCCCTCTCGTCGTGCAGTTTGTGCCTCTGCTGCTTCTGCTGTTAGGAATCGCTCCTTGAAAGGCGAGCGAGAGCGTCCTTCCGGGTGCATTGCACTGAGTCGAGTGCTCGCTCGGGACTTTGCTCTCGGGGCCAAGGCAAGAGGGCGTGCTTGCCCGCAGAACCGAGAACACGCTGTTGGGCAGAGCTGCAACTGACCGCTGGAGTTCAGCTCTCGCCGGACGGCAGAAGGCGAAGAACGAAGCCGCTTGCGAGCGGCGCAGTGCAGCGAAGAGCTCTCCGAATTCGCCGCTAGCTCCACGGTCCTTCTCAGCTGCGAGTAGCAGCGCTCGCAGTACACAGTGCTTCGCAAGGCCCGAAGAGCCGGAGGGAAGTATCGCACACGAAAATGTGCCAGGACAGAGACGTGTTCTACGTTGTCCCCTCTCGTCGTGCAGTTTGTGCCTCTGCTGCTTCTGCTGTTAGGAATCGCTCCTTGAAAGGCGAGCGAGAGCGTCCTTCCGGGTGCATTGCACTGAGTCGAGTGCTCGCTCGGGACTTTGCTCTCGCGGCCAAGGCAAGAGGGCGTGCTTGCCCGCAGAACCGAGAACACGCTGTTGGGCAGAGCTGCAACTGACCGCTGGAGTTCAGCTCTCGCCGGACGGCAGAAGGCGAAGAACGAAGCCGCTTGCGAGCGGCGCAGTGCACCGAAGAGCTCTCCGAATTCGCCGCTAGCTCCACGGTCCTTCTCAGCTGCGAGTAGCAGCGCTCGCAGTACACAGAGCTTCGCAAGGCCCGAAGAGCCGGAGGGAAGTATGGCACACGCAAATGTGCCAGGACAGAGACGTGTTCTACGTTGTCCCTTCTCGTCGTGCAGTTTGTGCCTCTGCTGCTTCTGCTGTTAGGAATCGCTCCTTGAAAGGCGAGCGAGAGCGTCCTTCCGGGTGCATTGCACTGAGTCGAGTGCTCGCTCGGGACTTTGCTCTCGGGGCCAAGGCAAGAGGGCGTGCTTGCCCGCAGAACCGAGAACACGCTGTTGGGCAGAGCTGCAACTGACCGCTGGAGTTCAGCCTTCGCCGGACGGCAGAAGGCGAAGAACGAAGGCGCTTGCGAGCGGCGCAGTGCAGCGAAGAGCTCTCCGAATTCGCCGCTAGCTCCACGGTCCTTCTCAGCTGCGAGTAGCAGCGCTCGCAGTACACAGAGCTTCGCAAGGCCCGAAGACCCGGAGCGAAGTATCGCACACGCAAATGTGCCAGGACAGAGACGTGTTCTACGTTGTCCCTTCTCGTCGTGCAGTTTGTGCCTCTGCTGCTTCTGCTGTTAGGAATCGCTCCTTGAAAGGCGAGCGAGAGCGTCCTTCCGGGTGCATTGCACTGAGTCGAGTGCTCGCTATGGACTTTGCTCTCGCGGCCAAGGCAAGAGGGCGTGCTTGCCCGCAGAACTGAGAACACGCTGTTGGGCAGAGCTGCAACTGACCGCTGGAGTTCAGCTCTCGCCGGACGGCAGAAGGCGAAGAACGAAGCCGCTTGCCAGCGGCGCAGTGCAGCGAAGAGCTCTCCGAATTCGCCGCTAGCTCCACGGTCCTTCTCAGCTGCGAGCAGCAGCGCTCGCAGTACACAGAGCTTCGCAAGGCCCGAAGAGCCGGAGGGAAGTATCGCACACGCAAATGTGCCAGGACAGAGACGTGTTCTACGTTGTCCCTTCTCGTCGTGCAGTTTGTGCCTCTGCTGCTTCTGCTGTTAGGAATCGCTCCTTGAAAGGCGAGCGAGAGCGTCCTTCTGGGTGCATTGCACTGAGTCGAGTGCTCGCTCGGGACTTTGCACTCGGGGCCAAGGCAAGAGGGCGTGCTTGCCCGCAGAACCGAGAACACGCTGTTGGGCAGAGCTGCAACTGACCGCTGGAGTTCAGCTCTCGCCGGACGGCAGAAGGCGAAGAACGAAGCCGCTTGCCAGCGGCGCAGTGCAGCGAAGAGCTCTCCGAATTCGCCGCTAGCTCCACGGTCCTTCTCAGCTGCGAGTAGCAGCGCTCGCAGTACACAGAGCTTCGCAAGGCCCGAAGACCCGGAGGGAAGTATCGCACACGCAAATGTGCCAGGACAGAGACGTGTTCTACGTTGTCCCTTCTCGTCGTGCAGTTTGTGCCTCTGCTGCTTCTGCTGTTAGGAATCGCTCCTTGAAAGGCGAGCGAGAGCGTCCTTCCGGGTGCATTGCACTGAGTCGAGTGCTCGCTCGGGACTTTGCTCTCGCGGCCAAGGCAAGAGGGCGTGCTTGCCCGCAGAACCGAGAACACGCTGTTGGGCAGAGCTGCAACTGACCGCTGGAGTTCAGCTCTCGCCGGACGGCAGAAGGCGAAGAACGAAGCCGCTTGCGAGCGGCGCAGTGCAGCGAAGAGCTCTCCGAATTCGCCGCTAGCTCCACGGTCCTTCTCAGCTGCGAGTAGCAGCGCTCGCAGTACACAGAGCTTCGCAAGGCCCGAAGAGCCGGAGGGAAGTATCGCACACGCAAATGTGCCAGGACAGAGACGTGATCTACGTTGTCCCCTCTCGTCGTGCAGTTTGTGCCTCTGCTGCTTCTGCTGTTAGGAATCGCTCCTTGAAAGGCGAGCGAGAGCGTCCTTCCGGGTGCATTGCACTGAGTCGAGTGCTCGCTCGGGACTTTGCTCTCGGGGCCAAGGCAAGAGGGCGTGCTTGCCCGCAGAACCGAGAACACGCTGTTGGGCAGAGCTGCAACTGACCGCTGGAGTTCAGCTCTCGCCGGACGGCAGAAGGCGAAGAACGAAGCCGCTTGCGAGCGGCGCAGTGCAGCGAAGAGCTCTCCGAATTCGCCGCTAGCTCCACGGTCCTTCTCAGCTGCGAGTAGCAGCGCTCGCAGTACACAGAGCTTCGCAAGGCCCGAAGACCCGGA
Source organism: Sturnus vulgaris (assembly GCF_052056855.1). NCBI lineage: Eukaryota > Metazoa > Chordata > Aves > Passeriformes > Sturnidae > Sturnus > Sturnus vulgaris. The sequence continues at coordinate 49,015,452 of NC_142243.1, forward strand.
GGGAAGTATCGCACACGAAAATGTGCCAGGACAGAGACGTGTTCTACGTTGTCCCCTCTCGTCGTGCAGTTTGTGCCTCTGCTGCTTCTGCTGTTAGGAATCGCTCCTTGAAAGGCGAGCGAGAGCGTCCTTCCGGGTGCATTGCACTGAGTCGAGTGCTCGCTCGGGACTTTGCTCTCGCGGCCAAGGCAAGAGGGCGTGCTTGCCCGCAGAACCGAGAACACGCTGTTGGGCAGAGCTGCAACTGACCGCTGGAGTTCAGCTCTCGCCGGACGGCAGAAGGCGAAGAACGAAGCCGCTTGCGAGCGGCGCAGTGCAGCGAAGAGCTCTCCGAATTCGCCGCTAGCTCCCCGGTCCTTCTCAGCTGCGAGTAGCAGCGCTCGCAGTACACAGAGCTTCGCAAGGCCCGAAGAGCCGGAGGGAAGTATCGCACACGCAAATGTGCCAGGACAGAGACGTGATCTACGTTGTCCCCTCTCGTCGTGCAGTTTGTGCCTCTGCTGCTTCTGCTGTTAGGAATCGCTCCTTGAAAGGCGAGCGAGAGCGTCCTTCCGGGTGCATTGCACTGAGTCGAGTGCTCGCTCGGGACTTTGCTCTCGCGGCCAAGGCAAGAGGGCGTGCTTGCCCGCAGAACCGAGAACACGCTGTTGGGCAGAGCTGCAACTGACCGCTGGAGTTCAGCTCTCGCCGGACGGCAGAAGGCGAAGAACGAAGCCGCTTGCGAGCGGCGCAGTGCAGCGAAGAGCTCTCCGAATTCGCCGCTAGCTCCACGGTCCTTCTCAGCTGCGAGTAGCAGCGCTCGCAGTACACAGAGCTTCGCAAGGCCCGAAGAGCCGGAGGGAAGTATCGCACACGCAAATGTGCCAGGACAGAGACGTGTTCTACGTTGTCCCTTCTCGTCGTGCAGTTTGTGCCTCTGCTGCTTCTGCTGTTAGGAATCGCTCCTTGAAAGACGAGCGAGAGCGTCCTTCCGGGTGCATTGCACTGAGTCGAGTGCTCGCTCGGGACTTTGCACTCGGGGCCAAGGCAAGAGGGCGTGCTTGCCCGCAGAACCGAGAACACGCTGTTGGGCAGAGCTGAAGCTGACCGCTGGAGTTCAGCTCTCGCCGGACGGCAGAAGGCGAAGAACGAAGCCGCTTGCGAGCGGCGCAGTGCAGCGAAGAGCTCTCCGAATTCGCCGCTAGCTCCACGGTCCTTCTCAGCTGCGAGTAGCAGCGCTCGCAGTACACAGAGCTTCGCAAGGCCCGAAGAGCCGGAGGGAAGTATCGCACACGCAAATGTGCCAGGACAGAGACGTGTTCTACGTTGTCCCCTCTCGTCGTGCAGTTTGTGCCTCTGCTGCTTCTGCTGTTAGGAATCGCTCCTTGAAAGGCGAGCGAGAGCGTCCTTCCGGGTGCATTGCACTGAGTCGAGTGCTCGCTCGGGACTTTGCTCTCGGGGCCAAGGCAAGAGGGCGTGTTTGCCCGCAGAACCGAGAACACGCTGTTGGGCAGAGCTGCAACTGACCGCTGGAGTTCAGCTCTCGCCGGACGGCAGAAGGCGAAGAACGAAGCCGCTTGCGAGCGGCGCAGTGCAGCGAAGAGCTCTCCGAATTCGCCGCTAGCTCCACGGTCCTTCTCAGCTGCGAGTAGCAGCGCTCGCAGTACACAGAGCTTCGTAAGGCCCGAAGACCCGGAGGGAAGTATGGCACACGCAAATGTGCCAGGACAGAGACGTGTTCTACGTTGTCCCTTCTCGTCGTGCAGTTTGTGCCTCTGCTGCTTCTGCTGTTAGGAATCGCTCCTTGAAAGGCGAGCGAGAGCGTCCTTCCGGGTGCATTGCACTGAGTCGAGTGCTCGCTCGGGACTTTGCTCTCGCGGCCAAGGCAAGAGGGCGTGCTTGCCCGCAGAACCGAGAACACGCTGTTGGGCAGAGCTGCAACTGACCGCTGGAGTTCAGCCTTCGCCGGACGGCAGAAGGCGAAGAACGAAGGCGCTTGCGAGCGGCGCAGTGCAGCGAAGAGCTCTCCGAATTCGCCGCTAGCTCCACGGTCCTTCTCAGCTGCGAGTAGCAGCGCTCGCAGTACACAGAGCTTCGCAAGGCCCGAAGACCCGGAGCGAAGTATCGCACACGCAAATGTGCCAGGACAGAGACGTGTTCTACGTTGTCCCTTCTCGTCGTGCAGTTTGTGCCTCTGCTGCTTCTGCTGTTAGGAATCGCTCCTTGAAAGGCGAGCGAGAGCGTCCTTCCGGGTGCATTGCACTGAGTCGAGTGCTCGCTCGGGACTTTGCTCTCGCGGCCAAGGCAAGAGGGCGTGCTTGCCCGCAGAACCGAGAACACGCTGTTGGGCAGAGCTGCAACTGACCGCTGGAGTTCAGCTCTCGCCGGACGGCAGAAGGCGAAGAACGAAGCCGCTTGCGAGCGGCGCAGTGCAGCGAAGAGCTCTCCGAATTCGCCGCTAGCTCCACGGTCCTTCTCAGCTGCGAGTAGCAGCGCTCGCAGTACACAGAGCTTCGCAAGGCCCGAAGAGCCGGAGGGAAGTATGGCACACGCAAATGTGCCAGGACAGAGACGTGTTCTACGTTGTCCCTTCTCGTCGTGCAGTTTGTGCCTCTGCTGCTTCTGCTGTTAGGAATCGCTCCTTGAAAGGCGAGCGAGAGCGTCCTTCCGGGTGCATTGCACTGAGTCGAGTGCTCGCTCGGGACTTTGCTCTCGGGGCCAAGGCAAGAGGGCGTGCTTGCCCGCAGAACCGAGAACACGCTGTTGGGCAGAGCTGCAACTGACCGCTGGAGTTCAGCCTTCGCCGGACGGCAGAAGGCGAAGAACGAAGGCGCTTGCGAGCGGCGCAGTGCAGCGAAGAGCTCTCCGAATTCGCCGCTAGCTCCACGGTCCTTCTCAGCTGCGAGTAGCAGCGCTCGCAGTACACAGAGCTTCGCAAGGCCCGAAGACCCGGAGCGAAGTATCGCACACGCAAATGTGCCAGGACAGAGACGTGTTCTACGTTGTCCCTTCTCGTCGTGCAGTTTGTGCCTCTGCTGCTTCTGCTGTTAGGAATCGCTCCTTGAAAGGCGAGCGAGAGCGTCCTTCCGGGTGCATTGCACTGAGTCGAGTGCTCGCTATGGACTTTGCTCTCGCGGCCAAGGCAAGAGGGCGTGCTTGCCCGCAGAACTGAGAACACGCTGTTGGGCAGAGCTGCAACTGACCGCTGGAGTTCAGCTCTCGCCGGACGGCAGAAGGCGAAGAACGAAGCCGCTTGCCAGCGGCGCAGTGCAGCGAAGAGCTCTCCGAATTCGCCGCTAGCTCCACGGTCCTTCTCAGCTGCGAGCAGCAGCGCTCGCAGTACACAGAGCTTCGCAAGGCCCGAAGAGCCGGAGGGAAGTATCGCACACGCAAATGTGCCAGGACAGAGACGTGTTCTACGTTGTCCCTTCTCGTCGTGCAGTTTGTGCCTCTGCTGCTTCTGCTGTTAGGAATCGCTCCTTGAAAGGCGAGCGAGAGCGTCCTTCTGGGTGCATTGCACTGAGTCGAGTGCTCGCTCGGGACTTTGCACTCGGGGCCAAGGCAAGAGGGCGTGCTTGCCCGCAGAACCGAGAACACGCTGTTGGGCAGAGCTGCAACTGACCGCTGGAGTTCAGCTCTCGCCGGACGGCAGAAGGCGAAGAACGAAGCCGCTTGCCAGCGGCGCAGTGCAGCGAAGAGCTCTCCGAATTCGCCGCTAGCTCCACGGTCCTTCTCAGCTGCGAGTAGCAGCGCTCGCAGTACACAGAGCTTCGCAAGGCCCGAAGACCCGGAGGGAAGTATCGCACACGCAAATGTGCCAGGACAGAGACGTGTTCTACGTTGTCCCTTCTCGTCGTGCAGTTTGTGCCTCTGCTGCTTCTGCTGTTAGGAATCGCTCCTTGAAAGGCGAGCGAGAGCGTCCTTCCGGGTGCATTGCACTGAGTCGAGTGCTCGCTCGGGACTTTGCTCTCGCGGCCAAGGCAAGAGGGCGTGCTTGCCCGCAGAACCGAGAACACGCTGTTGGGCAGAGCTGCAACTGACCGCTGGAGTTCAGCTCTCGCCGGACGGCAGAAGGCGAAGAACGAAGCCGCTTGCGAGCGGCGCAGTGCAGCGAAGAGCTCTCCGAATTCGCCGCTAGCTCCACGGTCCTTCTCAGCTGCGAGTAGCAGCGCTCGCAGTACACAGAGCTTCGCAAGGCCCGAAGACCCGGAGGGAAGTATCGCACACGCAAATGTGCCAGGACAGAGACGTGATCTACGTTGTCCCCTCTCGTCGTGCAGTTTGTGCCTCTGCTGCTTCTGCTGTTAGGAATCGCTCCTTGAAAAGCGAGCGAGAGCGTCCTTCCGGGTGCATTGCACTGAGTCGAGTGCTCGCTCGGGACTTTGCTCTCGGGGCCAAGGCAAGAGGGCGTGCTTGCCCGCAGAACCGAGAACACGCTGTTGGGCAGAGCTGCAACTGACCGCTGGAGTTCAGCTCTCGCCGGACGGCAGAAGGCGAAGAACGAAGCCGCTTGCGAGCGGCGCAGTGCAGCGAAGAGCTCTCCGAATTCGCCGCTAGCTCCACGGTCCTTCTCAGCTGCGAGTAGCAGCGCTCGCAGTACACAGAGCTTCGCAAGGCCCGAAGAGCCGGAGGGAAGTATCGCACACGCAAATGTGCCAGGACAGAGACGTGTTCTACGTTGTCCCCTCTCGTCGTGCAGTTTGTGCCTCTGCTGCTTCTGCTGTTAGGAATCGCTCCTTGAAAGGCGAGCGAGAGCGTCCTTCCGGGTGCATTGCACTGAGTCGAGTGCTCGCTCGGGACTTTGCTCTCGCGGCCAAGGCAAGAGGGCGTGCTTGCCCGCAGAACCGAGAACACGCTGTTGGGCAGAGCTGCAACTGACCGCTGGAGTTCAGCTCTCGCCGGACGGCAGAAGGCGAAGAACGAAGGCGCTTGCGAGCGGCGCAGTGCAGCGAAGAGCTCTCCGAATTCGCCGCTAGCTCCCCGGTCCTTCTCAGCTGCGAGTAGCAGCGCTCGCAGTACACAGAGCTTCGCAAGGCCCGAAGAGCCGGAGGGAAGTATCGCACACGCAAATGTGCCAGGACAGAGACGTGATCTACGTTGTCCCCTCTCGTCGTGCAGTTTGTGCCTCTGCTGCTTCTGCTGTTAGGAATCGCTCCTTGAAAGGCGAGCGAGAGCGTCCTTCCGGGTGCATTGCACTGAGTCGAGTGCTCGCTCGGGACTTTGCTCTCGCGGCCAAGGCAAGAGGGCGTGCTTGCCCGCAGAACCGAGAACACGCTGTTGGGCAGAGCTGCAACTGACCGCTGGAGTTCAGCTCTCGCCGGACGGCAGAAGGCGAAGAACGAAGCCGCTTGCGAGCGGCGCAGTGCAGCGAAGAGCTCTCCGAATTCGCCGCTAGCTCCACGGTCCTTCTCAGCTGCGAGTAGCAGCGCTCGCAGTACACAGAGCTTCGCAAGGCCCGAAGAGCCGGAGGGAAGTATCGCACACGCAAATGTGCCAGGACAGAGACGTGTTCTACGTTGTCCCTTCTCGTCGTGCAGTTTGTGCCTCTGCTGCTTCTGCTGTTAGGAATCGCTCCTTGAAAGACGAGCGAGAGCGTCCTTCCGGGTGCATTGCACTGAGTCGAGTGCTCGCTCGGGACTTTGCACTCGGGGCCAAGGCAAGAGGGCGTGCTTGCCCGCAGAACCGAGAACACGCTGTTGGGCAGAGCTGAAGCTGACCGCTGGAGTTCAGCTCTCGCCGGACGGCAGAAGGCGAAGAACGAAGCCGCTTGCGAGCGGCGCAGTGCAGCGAAGAGCTCTCCGAATTCGCCGCTAGCTCCATGGTCCTTCTCAGCTGCGAGTAGCAGCGCTCGCAGTACACAGAGCTTCGCAAGGCCCGAAGAGCCGGAGGGAAGTATCGCACACGCAAATGTGCCAGGACAGAGACGTGTTCTACGTTGTCCCCTCTCGTCGTGCAGTTTGTGCCTCTGCTGCTTCTGCTGTTAGGAATCGCTCCTTGAAAGGCGAGCGAGAGCGTCCTTCCGGGTGCATTGCACTGAGTCGAGTGCTCGCTCGGGACTTTGCTCTCGGGGCCAAGGCAAGAGGGCGTGTTTGCCCGCAGAACCGAGAACACGCTGTTGGGCAGAGCTGCAACTGACCGCTGGAGTTCAGCTCTCGCCGGACGGCAGAAGGCGAAGAACGAAGCCGCTTGCGAGCGGCGCAGTGCAGCGAAGAGCTCTCCGAATTCGCCGCTAGCTCCACGGTCCTTCTCAGCTGCGAGTAGCAGCGCTCGCAGTACACAGAGCTTCGTAAGGCCCGAAGACCCGGAGGGAAGTATGGCACACGCAAATGTGCCAGGACAGAGACGTGTTCTACGTTGTCCCTTCTCGTCGTGCAGTTTGTGCCTCTGCTGCTTCTGCTGTTAGGAATCGCTCCTTGAAAGGCGAGCGAGAGCGTCCTTCCGGGTGCATTGCACTGAGTCGAGTGCTCGCTCGGGACTTTGCTCTCGCGGCCAAGGCAAGAGGGCGTGCTTGCCCGCAGAACCGAGAACACGCTGTTGGGCAGAGCTGCAACTGACCGCTGGAGTTCAGCCTTCGCCGGACGGCAGAAGGCGAAGAACGAAGGCGCTTGCGAGCGGCGCAGTGCAGCGAAGAGCTCTCCGAATTCGCCGCTAGCTCCACGGTCCTTCTCAGCTGCGAGTAGCAGCGCTCGCAGTACACAGAGCTTCGCAAGGCCCGAAGACCCGGAGCGAAGTATCGCACACGCAAATGTGCCAGGACAGAGACGTGTTCTACGTTGTCCCTTCTCGTCGTGCAGTTTGTGCCTCTGCTGCTTCTGCTGTTAGGAATCGCTCCTTGAAAGGCGAGCGAGAGCGTCCTTCCGGGTGCATTGCACTGAGTCGAGTGCTCGCTATGGACTTTGCTCTCGCGGCCAAGGCAAGAGGGCGTGCTTGCCCGCAGAACTGAGAACACGCTGTTGGGCAGAGCTGCAACTGACCGCTGGAGTTCAGCTCTCGCCGGACGGCAGAAGGCGAAGAACGAAGCCGCTTGCGAGCGGCGCAGTGCAGCGAAGAGCTCTCCGAATTCGCCGCTAGCTCCACGGTCCTTCTCAGCTGCGAGTAGCAGCGCTCGCAGTACACAGAGCTTCGCAAGGCCCGAAGACCCGGAGCGAAGTATCGCACACGCAAATGTGCCAGGACAGAGACGTGTTCTACGTTGTCCCCTCTCGTCGTGCAGTTTGTGCCTCTGCCGGTTCTGCTGTTAGGAATCGCTCCTTGAAAGGCGAGCGAGAGCGTCCTTCCGGGTGCATTGCACTGAGTCGAGTGCTCGCTCGGGACTTTGCTCTCGCGGCCAAGGCAAGAGGGCGTGCTTGCCCGCAGAACCGAGAACACGCTGTTGGGCAGAGCTGCAACTGACCGCTGGAGTTCAGCTCTCGCCGGACGGCAGAAGGCGAAGAACGAAGCCGCTTGCGAGCGGCGCAGTGCAGCGAAGAGCTCTCCGAATTCGCCGCTAGCTCCACGGTCCTTCTCAGCTGCGAGTAGCAGCGCTCGCAGTACACAGAGCTTCGCAAGGCCCGAAGAGCCGGAGGGAAGTATCGCACACGCAAATGTGCCAGGACAGAGACGTGTTCTACGTTGTCCCTTCTCGTCGTGCAGTTTGTGCCTCTGCCGCTTCTGCTGTTAGGAATCGCTCCTTGAAAGGCGAGCGAGAGCGTCCTTCCGGGTGCATTGCACTGAGTCGAGTGCTCGCTCGGGACTTTGCTCTCGCGGCCAAGGCAAGAGGGCGTGCTTGCCCGCAGAACCGAGAACACGCTGTTGGGCAGAGCTGCAGCTGACCGCTGGAGTTCAGCTCTCGCCGGACGGCAGAAGGCGAAGAACGAAGCCGCTTGCGAGCGGCGCAGTGCAGCGAAGAGCTCTCCGAATTCGCCGCTAGCTCCACGGTCCTTCTCAGCTGCGAGTAGCAGCGCTCGCAGTACACAGAGCTTCGCAAGGCCCGAAGAGCCGGAGGGAAGTATCGCACACGCAAATGTGCCAGGACAGAGACGTGTTCTACGGTGTCCCCTCTCGTCGTGCAGTTTGTGCCTCTGCTGCTTCTGCTGTTAGGAATCGCTCCTTGAAAGGCGAGCGAGAGCGTCCTTCCGGGTGCATTGCACTGAGTCGAGTGCTCGCTCGGGACTTTGCTCTCGCGGCCAAGGCAAGAGGGCGTGCTTGCCCGCAGAACCGAGAACACGCTGTTGGGCAGAGCTGCAACTGACCGCTGGAGTTCAGCTCTCGCCGGACGGCAGAAGGCGAAGAACGAAGCCGCTTGCGAGCGGCGCAGTGCAGCGAAGAGCTCTCCGAATTCGCCGCTAGCTCCACGGTCCTTCTCAGCTGCGAGTAGCAGCGCTCGCAGTACACAGAGCTTCGCAAGGCCCGAAGAGCCGGAGGGAAGTATCGCACACGCAAATGTGCCAGGACAGAGACGTGTTCTACGTTGTCCCCTCTCGTCGTGCAGTTTGTGCCTCTGCCGCTTCTGCTGTTAGGAATCGCTCCTTGAAAGGCGAGCGAGAGCGTCCTTCCGGGTGCATTGCACTGAGTCGAGTGCTCGCTCGGGACTTTGCTCTCGGGGCCAAGGCAAGAGGGCGTGCTTGCCCGCAGAACCGAGAACACGCTGTTGGGCAGAGCTGCAACTGACCGCTGGAGTTCAGCCTTCGCCGGACGGCAGAAGGCGAAGAACGAAGCCGCTTGCGAGCGGCGCAGTGCAGCGAAGAGCTCTCCGAATTCGCCGCTAGCTCCACGGTCCTTCTCAGCTGCGAGTAGCAGCGCTCGCAGTACACAGAGCTTCGCAAGGCCCGAAGAGCCGGAGGGAAGTATCGCACACGCAAATGTGCCAGGACAGAGACGTGTTCTACGTTGTCCCCTCTCGTCGTGCAGTTTGTGCCTCTGCTGCTTCTGCTGTTAGGAATCGCTCCTTGAAAGGCGAGCGAGAGCGTCCTTCCGGGTGCATTGCACTGAGTCGAGTGCTCGCTCGGGACTTTGCTCTCGCGGCCAAGGCAGGAGGGCGTGCTTGCCCGCAGAACCGAGAACACGCTGTTGGGCAGAGCTGCAACTGACCGCTGGAGTTCAGCTCTCGCCGGACGGCAGAAGGCGAAGAACGAAGCCGCTTGCGAGCGGCGCAGTGCAGCGAAGAGCTCTCCGAATTCGCCGCTAGCTCCACGGTCCTTCTCAGCTGCGAGTAGCAGCGCTCGCAGTACACAGAGCTTCGCAAGGCCCGAAGAGCCGGAGGGAAGTATGGCACACGCAAATGTGCCAGGACAGAGACGTGTTCTACGTTGTCCCTTCTCGTCGTGCAGTTTGTGCCTCTGCTGCTTCTGCTGTTAGGAATCGCTCCTTGAAAGGCGAGCGAGAGCGTCCTTCCGGGTGCATTGCACTGAGTCGAGTGCTCGCTCGGGACTTTGCTCTCGGGGCCAAGGCAAGAGGGCGTGCTTGCCCGCAGAACCGAGAACACGCTGTTGGGCAGAGCTGCAACTGACCGCTGGAGTTCAGCTCTCGCCGGACGGCAGAAGGCGAAGAACGAAGCCGCTTGCGAGCGGCGCAGTGCAGCGAAGAGCTCTCCGAATTCGCCGCTAGCTCCACGGTCCTTCTCAGCTGCGAGTAGCAGCGCTCGCAGTACACAGAGCTTCGCAAGGCCCGAAGAGCCGGAGCGAAGTATCGCACACGAAAATGTGCCAGGACAGAGACGTGTTCTACGGTGTCCCCTCTCGTCGTGCAGTTTGTGCCTCTGCTGCTTCTGCTGTTAGGAATCGCTCCTTGAAAGGCGAGCGAGAGCGTCCTTCCGGGTGCATTGCACTGAGTCGAGTGCTCGCTCGGGACTTTGCTCTCGGGGCCAAGGCAAGAGGGCGTGCTTGCCCGCAGAACCGAGAACACGCTGTTGGGCAGAGCTGCAACTGACCGCTGGAGTTCAGCTCTCGCCGGACGGCAGAAGGCGAAGAACGAAGGCGCTTGCGAGCGGCGCAGTGCAGCGAAGAGCTCTCCGAATTCGCCGCTAGCTCCACGGTCCTTCTCAGCTGCGAGTAGCAGCGCTCGCAGTACACAGAGCTTCGCAAGGCCCGAAGACCCGGAGGGAAGTATCGCACACGAAAATGTGCCAGGACAGAGACGTGTTCTACGTTGTCCCCTCTCGTCGTGCAGTTTGTGCCTCTGCTGCTTCTGCTGTTAGGAATCGCTCCTTGAAAGGCGAGCGAGAGCGTCCTTCCGGGTGCATTGCACTGAGTCGAGTGCTCGCTCGGGACTTTGCTCTCGCGGCCAAGGCAAGAGGGCGTGCTTGCCCGCAGAACCGAGAACACGCTGTTGGGCAGAGCTGCAACTGACCGCTGGAGTTCAGCTCTCGCCGGACGGCAGAAGGCGAAGAACGAAGGCGCTTGCGAGCGGCGCAGTGCAGCGAAGAGCTCTCCGAATTCGCCGCTAGCTCCCCGGTCCTTCTCAGCTGCGAGTAGCAGCGCTCGCAGTACACAGAGCTTCGCAAGGCCCGAAGAGCCGGAGGGAAGTATCGCACACGCAAATGTGCCAGGACAGAGACGTGATCTACGTTGTCCCCTCTCGTCGTGCAGTTTGTGCCTCTGCTGCTTCTGCTGTTAGGAATCGCTCCTTGAAAGGCGAGCGAGAGCGTCCTTCCGGGTGCATTGCACTGAGTCGAGTGCTCGCTCGGGACTTTGCTCTCGCGGCCAAGGCAAGAGGGCGTGCTTGCCCGCAGAACCGAGAACACGCTGTTGGGCAGAGCTGCAACTGACCGCTGGAGTTCAGCTCTCGCCGGACGGCAGAAGGCGAAGAACGAAGCCGCTTGCGAGCGGCGCAGTGCAGCGAAGAGCTCTCCGAATTCGCCGCTAGCTCCACGGTCCTTCTCAGCTGCGAGTAGCAGCGCTCGCAGTACACAGTGCTTCGCAAGGCCCGAAGAGCCGGAGGGAAGTATCGCACACGAAAATGTGCCAGGACAGAGACGTGTTCTACGTTGTCCCCTCTCGTCGTGCAGTTTGTGCCTCTGCTGCTTCTGCTGTTAGGAATCGCTCCTTGAAAGGCGAGCGAGAGCGTCCTTCCGGGTGCATTGCACTGAGTCGAGTGCTCGCTCGGGACTTTGCACTCGGGGCCAAGGCAAGAGGGCGTGCTTGCCCGCAGAACCGAGAACACGCTGTTGGGCAGAGCTGCAACTGACCGCTGGAGTTCAGCTCTCGCCGGACGGCAGAAGGCGAAGAACGAAGCCGCTTGCGAGCGGCGCAGTGCAGCGAAGAGCTCTCCGAATTCGCCGCTAGCTCCACGGTCCTTCTCAGCTGCGAGTAGCAGCGCTCGCAGTACACAGAGCTTCGCAAGGCCCGAAGAGCCGGAGGGAAGTATCGCACACGCAAATGTGCCAGGACAGAGACGTGTTCTACGTTGTCCCCTCTCGTCGTGCAGTTTGTGCCTCTGCTGCTTCTGCTGTTAGGAATCGCTCCTTGAAAGGCGAGCGAGAGCGTCCTTCCGGGTGCATTGCACTGAGTCGAGTGCTCGCTCGGGACTTTGCTCTCGGGGCCAAGGCAAGAGGGCGTGTTTGCCCGCAGAACCGAGAACACGCTGTTGGGCAGAGCTGCAACTGACCGCTGGAGTTCAGCTCTCGCCGGACGGCAGAAGGCGAAGAACGAAGCCGCTTGCGAGCGGCGCAGTGCAGCGAAGAGCTCTCCGAATTCGCCGCTAGCTCCACGGTCCTTCTCAGCTGCGAGTAGCAGCGCTCGCAGTACACAGAGCTTCGTAAGGCCCGAAGAGCCGGAGGGAAGTATGGCACACGCAAATGTGCCAGGACAGAGACGTGTTCTACGTTGTCCCTTCTCGTCGTGCAGTTTGTGCCTCTGCTGCTTCTGCTGTTAGGAATCGCTCCTTGAAAGGCGAGCGAGAGCGTCCTTCCGGGTGCATTGCACTGAGTCGAGTGCTCGCTCGGGACTTTGCTCTCGCGGCCAAGGCAAGAGGGCGTGCTTGCCCGCAGAACCGAGAACACGCTGTTGGGCAGAGCTGCAACTGACCGCTGGAGTTCAGCCTTCGCCGGACGGCAGAAGGCGAAGAACGAAGGCGCTTGCGAGCGGCGCAGTGCAGCGAAGAGCTCTCCGAATTCGCCGCTAGCTCCACGGTCCTTCTCAGCTGCGAGTAGCAGCGCTCGCAGTACACAGAGCTTCGCAAGGCCCGAAGACCCGGAGCGAAGTATCGCACACGCAAATGTGCCAGGACAGAGACGTGTTCTACGTTGTCCCTTCTCGTCGTGCAGTTTGTGCCTCTGCCGCTTCTGCTGTTAGGAATCGCTCCTTGAAAGGCGAGCGAGAGCGTCCTTCCGGGTGCATTGCACTGAGTCGAGTGCTCGCTATGGACTTTGCTCTCGCGGCCAAGGCAAGAGGGCGTGCTTGCCCGCAGAACTGAAAACACGCTGTTGGGCAGAGCTGCAACTGACCGCTGGAGTTCAGCTCTCGCCGGACGGCAGAAGGCGAAGAACGAAGCCGCTTGCGAGCGGCGCAGTGCAGCGAAGAGCTCTCCGAATTCGCCGCTAGCTCCACGGTCCTTCTCAGCTGCGAGTAGCAGCGCTCGCAGTACACAGAGCTTCGCAAGGCCCGAAGACCCGGAGCGAAGTATCGCACACGCAAATGTGCCAGGACAGAGACGTGTTCTACGTTGTCCCCTCTCGTCGTGCAGTTTGTGCCTCTGCTGGTTCTGCTGTTAGGAATCGCTCCTTGAAAGGCGAGCGAGAGCGTCCTTCCGGGTGCATTGCACTGAGTCGAGTGCTCGCTCGGGACTTTGCTCTCGCGGCCAAGGCAAGAGGGCGTGCTTGCCCGCAGAACCGAGAACACGCTGTTGGGCAGAGCTGCAACTGACCGCTGGAGTTCAGCCTTCGCCGGACGGCAGAAGGCGAAGAACGAAGCCGCTTGCGAGCGGCGCAGTGCAGCGAAGAGCTCTCCGAATTCGCCGCTAGCTCCACGGTCCTTCTCAGCTGCGAGTAGCAGCGCTCGCAGTACACAGAGCTTCGCAAGGCCCGAAGAGCCGGAGGGAAGTATCGCACACGCAAATGTGCCAGGACAGAGACGTGTTCTACGTTGTCCCTTCTCGTCGTGCAGTTTGTGCCTCTGCCGCTTCTGCTGTTAGGAATCGCTCCTTGAAAGGCGAGCGAGAGCGTCCTTCCGGGTGCATTGCACTGAGTCGAGTGCTCGCTCGGGACTTTGCTCTCGCGGCCAAGGCAAGAGGGCGTGCTTGCCCGCAGAACCGAGAACACGCTGTTGGGCAGAGCTGCAACTGACCGCTGGAGTTCAGCTCTCGCCGGACGGCAGAAGGCGAAGAACGAAGCCGCTTGCGAGCGGCGCAGTGCAGCGAAGAGCTCTCCGAATTCGCCGCTAGCTCCACGGTCCTTCTCAGCTGCGAGTAGCAGCGCTCGCAGTACACAGAGCTTCGCAAGGCCCGAAGAGCCGGAGGGAAGTATCGCACACGCAAATGTGCCAGGACAGAGACGTGTTCTACGGTGTCCCCTCTCGTCGTGCAGTTTGTGCCTCTGCTGCTTCTGCTGTTAGGAATCGCTCCTTGAAAGGCGAGCGAGAGCGTCCTTCCGGGTGCATTGCACTGAGTCGAGTGCTCGCTCGGGACTTTGCTCTCGCGGCCAAGGCAAGAGGGCGTGCTTGCCCGCAGAACCGAGAACACGCTGTTGGGCAGAGCTGCAACTGACCGCTGGAGTTCAGCTCTCGCCGGACGGCAGAAGGCGAAGAACGAAGCCGCTTGCGAGCGGCGCAGTGCAGCGAAGAGCTCTCCGAATTCGCCGCTAGCTCCACGGTCCTTCTCAGCTGCGAGTAGCAGCGCTCGCAGTACACAGAGCTTCGCAAGGCCCGAAGAGCCGGAGGGAAGTATCGCACACGCAAATGTGCCAGGACAGAGACGTGTTCTACGTTGTCCCCTCTCGTCGTGCAGTTTGTGCCTCTGCCGCTTCTGCTGTTAGGAATCGCTCCTTGAAAGGCGAGCGAGAGCGTCCTTCCGGGTGCATTGCACTGAGTCGAGTGCTCGCTCGGGACTTTGCTCTCGGGGCCAAGGCAAGAGGGCGTGCTTGCCCGCAGAACCGAGAACACGCTGTTGGGCAGAGCTGCAACTGACCGCTGGAGTTCAGCTCTCGCCGGACGGCAGAAGGCGAAGAACGAAGCCGCTTGCGAGCGGCGCAGTGCAGCGAAGAGCTCTCCGAATTCGCCGCTAGCTCCACGGTCCTTCTCAGCTGCGAGTAGCTGCTCTCGCAGTACACAGAGCTTCGCAAGGCCCGAAGAGCCGGAGGGAAGTATCGCACACGAAAATGTGCCAGGACAGAGACGTGTTCTACGTTGTCCCCTCTCGTCGTGCAGTTTGTGCCTCTGCTGCTTCTGCTGTTAGGAATCGCTCCTTGAAAGGCGAGCGAGAGCGTCCTTCCGGGTGCATTGCACTGAGTCGAGTGCTCGCTCGGGACTTTGCTCTCGCGGCCAAGGCAAGAGGGCGTGCTTGCCCGCAGAACCGAGAACACGCTGTTGGGCAGAGCTGCAACTGACCGCTGGAGTTCAGCTCTCGCCGGACGGCAGAAGGCGAAGAACGAAGCCGCTTGCGAGCGGCGCAGTGCAGCGAAGAGCTCTCCGAATTCGCCGCTAGCTCCACGGTCCTTCTCAGCTGCGAGTAGCAGCGCTCGCAGTACACAGTGCTTCGCAAGGCCCGAAGAGCCGGAGGGAAGTATCGCACACGCAAATGTGCCAGGACAGAGACGTGTTCTACGTTGTCCCCTCTCGTCGTGCAGTTTGTGCCTCTGCTGCTTCTGCTGTTAGGAATCGCTCCTTGAAAGGCGAGCGAGAGCGTCCTTCCGGGTGCATTGCACTGAGTCGAGTGCTCGCTCGGGACTTTGCTCTCGGGGCCAAGGCAAGAGGGCGTGCTTGCCCGCAGAACCGAGAACACGCTGTTGGGCAGAGCTGCAACTGACCGCTGGAGTTCAGCTCTCGCCGGACGGCAGAAGGCGAAGAACGAAGCCGCTTGCGAGCGGCGCAGTGCAGCGAAGAGCTCTCCGAATTCGCCGCTAGCTCCACGGTCCTTCTCAGCTGCGAGTAGCAGCGCTCGCAGTACACAGAGCTTCGCAAGGCCCGAAGAGCCGGAGGGAAGTATCGCACACGCAAATGTGCCAGGACAGAGACGTGTTCTACGTTGTCCCCTCTCGTCGTGCAGTTTGTGCCTCTGCTGCTTCTGCTGTTAGGAATCGCTCCTTGAAAGGCGAGCGAGAGCGTCCTTCCGGGTGCATTGCACTGAGTCGAGTGCTCGCTCGGGACTTTGCTCTCGCGGCCAAGGCAAGAGGGCGTGCTTGCCCGCAGAACCGAGAACACGCTGTTGGGCAGAGCTGAAGCTGACCGCTGGAGTTCAGCTCTCGCCGGACGGCAGAAGGCGAAGAACGAAGCCGCTTGCGAGCGGCGCAGTGCAGCGAAGAGCTCTCCGAATTCGCCGCTAGCTCCACGGTCCTTCTCAGCTGCGAGTAGCAGCGCTCGCAGTACACAGAGCTTCGCAAGGCCCGAAGAGCCGGAGGGAAGTATCGCACACGCAAATGTGCCAGGACAGAGACGTGTTCTACGGTGTCCCCTCTCGTCGTGCAGTTTGTGCCTCTGCTGCTTCTGCTGTTAGGAATCGCTCCTTGAAAGGCGAGCGAGAGCGTCCTTCCGGGTGCATTGCACTGAGTCGAGTGCTCGCTCGGGACTTTGCTCTCGCGGCCAAGGCAAGAGGGCGTGCTTGCCCGCAGAACCGAGAACACGCTGTTGGGCAGAGCTGCAACTGACCGCTGGAGTTCAGCTCTCGCCGGACGGCAGAAGGCGAAGAACGAAGGCGCTTGCGAGCGGCGCAGTGCAGCGAAGAGCTCTCCGAATTCGCCGCTAGCTCCACGGTCCTTCTCAGCTGCGAGTAGCAGCGCTCGCAGTACACAGAGCTTCGCAAGGCCCGAAGAGCCGGAGGGAAGTATCGCACACGCAAATGTGCCAGGACAGAGACGTGTTCTACGTTGTCCCTTCTCGTCGTGCAGTTTGTGCCTCTGCTGCTTCTGCTGTTAGGAATCGCTCCTTGAAAGGCGAGCGAGAGCGTCCTTCCGGGTGCATTGCACTGAGTCGAGTGCTCGCTCGGGACTTTGCTCTCGCGGCCAAGGCAAGAGGGCGTGCTTGCCCGCAGAACCGAGAACACGCTGTTGGGCAGAGCTGCAACTGACCGCTGGAGTTCAGCTCTCGCCGGACGGCAGAAGGCGAAGAACGAAGGCGCTTGCGAGCGGCGCAGTGCAGCGAAGAGCTCTCCGAATTCGCCGCTAGCTCCACGGTCCTTCTCAGCTGCGAGTAGCAGCGCTCGCAGTACACAGAGCTTCGCAAGGCCCGAAGAGCCGGAGGGAAGTATCGCACACGAAAATGTGCCAGGACAGAGACGTGTTCTACGTTGTCCCCTCTCGTCGTGCAGTTTGTGCCTCTGCTGCTTCTGCTGTTAGGAATCGCTCCTTGAAAGGCGAGCGAGAGCGTCCTTCCGGGTGCATTGCACTGAGTCGAGTGCTCGCTCGGGACTTTGCTCTCGCGGCCAAGGCAAGAGGGCGTGCTTGCCCGCAGAACCGAGAACACGCTGTTGGGCAGAGCTGCAGCTGACCGCTGGAGTTCAGCTCTCGCCGGACGGCAGAAGGCGAAGAACGAAGGCGCTTGCGAGCGGCGCAGTGCAGCGAAGAGCTCTCCGAATTCGCCGCTAGCTCCACGGTCCTTCTCAGCTGCGAGTAGCAGCGCTCGCAGTACACAGAGCTTCGCAAGGCCCGAAGAGCCGGAGGGAAGTATCGCACACGCAAATGTGCCAGGACAGAGACGTGTTCTACGTTGTCCCCTCTCGTCGTGCAGTTTGTGCCTCTGCTGCTTCTGCTGTTAGGAATCGCTCCTTGAAAGGCGAGCGAGAGCGTCCTTCCGGGTGCATTGCACTGAGTCGAGTGCTCGCTCGGGACTTTGCTCTCGCGGCCAAGGCAAGAGGGCGTGCTTGCCCGCAGAACCGAGAACACGCTGTTGGGCAGAGCTGCAACTGACCGCTGGAGTTCAGCTCTCGCCGGACGGCAGAAGGCGAAGAACGAAGCCGCTTGCGAGCGGCGCAGTGCAGCGAAGAGCTCTCCGAATTCGCCGCTAGCTCCACGGTCCTTCTCAGCTGCGAGTAGCAGCGCTCGCAGTACACAGAGCTTCGCAAGGCCCGAAGAGCCGGAGGGAAGTATCGCACACGCAAATGTGCCAGGACAGAGACGTGTTCTACGTTGTCCCTTCTCGTCGTGCAGTTTGTGCCTCTGCTGCTTCTGCTGTTAGGAATCGCTCCTTGAAAGGCGAGCGAGAGCGTCCTTCCGGGTGCATTGCACTGAGTCGAGTGCTCGCTCGGGACTTTGCTCTCGCGGCCAAGGCAAGAGGGCGTGCTTGCCCGCAGAACCGAGAACACGCTGTTGGGCAGAGCTGCAACTGACCGCTGGAGTTCAGCTCTCGCCGGACGGCAGAAGGCGAAGAACGAAGGCGCTTGCGAGCGGCGCAGTGCAGCGAAGAGCTCTCCGAATTCGCCGCTAGCTCCACGGTCCTTCTCAGCTGCGAGTAGCAGCGCTCGCAGTACACAGAGCTTCGCAAGGCCCGAAGAGCCGGAGGGAAGTATCGCACACGCAAATGTGCCAGGACAGAGACGTGTTCTACGGTGTCCCCTCTCGTCGTGCAGTTTGTGCCTCTGCTGCTTCTGCTGTTAGGAATCGCTCCTTGAAAGGCGAGCGAGAGCGTCCTTCCGGGTGCATTGCACTGAGTCGAGTGCTCGCTCGGGACTTTGCTCTCGCGGCCAAGGCAAGAGGGCGTGCTTGCCCGCAGAACCGAGAACACGCTGTTGGGCAGAGCTGAAGCTGACCGCTGGAGTTCAGCTCTCGCCGGACGGCAGAAGGCGAAGAACGAAGGCGCTTGCGAGCGGCGCAGTGCAGCGAAGAGCTCTCCGAATTCGCCGCTAGCTCCACGGTCCTTCTCAGCTGCGAGTAGCAGCGCTCGCAGTACACAGAGCTTCGCAAGGCCCGAAGAGCCGGAGGGAAGTATCGCACACGCAAATGTGCCAGGACAGAGACGTGTTCTACGTTGTCCCTTCTCGTCGTGCAGTTTGTGCCTCTGCTGCTTCTGCTGTTAGGAATCGCTCCTTGAAAGGCGAGCGAGAGCGTCCTTCCGGGTGCATTGCACTGAGTCGAGTGCTCGCTCGGGACTTTGCTCTCGCGGCCAAGGCAAGAGGGCGTGCTTGCCCGCAGAACCGAGAACACGCTGTTGGGCAGAGCTGCAACTGACCGCTGGAGTTCAGCTCTCGCCGGACGGCAGAAGGCGAAGAACGAAGCCGCTTGCGAGCGGCGCAGTGCAGCGAAGAGCTCTCCGAATTCGCCGCTAGCTCCACGGTCCTTCTCAGCTGCGAGTAGCAGCGCTCGCAGTACACAGAGCTTCGCAAGGCCCGAAGAGCCGGAGGGAAGTATCGCACACGCAAATGTGCCAGGACAGAGACGTGTTCTACGGTGTCCCTTCTCGTCGTGCAGTTTGTGCCTCTGCTGCTTCTGCTGTTAGGAATCGCTCCTTGAAAGGCGAGCGAGAGCGTCCTTCCGGGTGCATTGCACTGAGTCGAGTGCTCGCTCGGGACTTTGCACTCGGGGCCAAGGCAAGAGGGCGTGCTTGCCCGCAGAACCGAGAACACGCTGTTGGGCAGAGCTGCAACTGACCGCTGGAGTTCAGCTCTCGCCGGACGGCAGAAGGCGAAGAACGAAGCCGCTTGCGAGCGGCGCAGTGCAGCGAAGAGCTCTCCGAATTCGCCGCTAGCTCCACGGTCCTTCTCAGCTGCGAGTAGCAGCGCTCGCAGTACACAGTGCTTCGCAAGGCCCGAAGAGCCGGAGGGATGTATCGCACACGCAAATGTGCCAGGACAGAGACGTGTTCTACGTTGTCCCCTCTCGTCGTGCAGTTTGTGCCTCTGCTGCTTCTGCTGTTAGGAATCGCTCCTTGAAAGGCGAGCGAGAGCGTCCTTCCGGGTGCATTGCACTGAGTCGAGTGCTCGCTCGGGACTTTGCTCTCGGGGCCAAGGCAAGAGGGCGTGCTTGCCCGCAGAACCGAGAACACGCTGTTGGGCAGAGCTGCAACTGACCGCTGGAGTTCAGCTCTCGCCGGACGGCAGAAGGCGAAGAACGAAGCCGCTTGCGAGCGGCGCAGTGCAGCGAAGAGCTCTCCGAATTCGCCGCTAGCTCCCCGGTCCTTCTCAGCTGCGAGTAGCAGCGCTCGCAGTACACAGAGCTTCGCAAGGCCCGAAGAGCCGGAGGGAAGTATCGCACACGCAAATGTGCCAGGACAGAGACGTGTTCTACGTTGTCCCCTCTCGTCGTGCAGTTTGTGCCTCTGCTGCTTCTGCTGTTAGGAATCGCTCCTTGAAAGGCGAGCGAGAGCGTCCTTCCGGGTGCATTGCACTGAGTCGAGTGCTCGCTCGGGACTTTGCACTCGCGGCCAAGGCAAGAGGGCGTGCTTGCCCGCAGAACCGAGAACACGCTGTTGGGCAGAGCTGCAACTGACCGCTGGAGTTCAGCTCTCGCCGGACGGCAGAAGGCGAAGAACGAAGCCGCTTGCGAGCGGCGCAGTGCAGCGAAGAGCTCTCCGAATTCGCCGCTAGCTCCACGGTCCTTCTCAGCTGCGAGTAGCAGCGCTCGCAGTACACAGAGCTTCGCAAGGCCCGAAGAGCCGGAGGGAAGTATCGCACACGCAAATGTGCCAGGACAGAGACGTGTTCTACGTTGTCCCCTCTCGTCGTGCAGTTTGTGCCTCTGCTGCTTCTGCTGTTAGGAATCGCTCCTTGAAAGGCGAGCGAGAGCGTCCTTCCGGGTGCATTGCACTGAGTCGAGTGCTCGCTCGGGACTTTGCTCTCGCGGCCAAGGCAAGAGGGCGTGCTTGCCCGCAGAACCGAGAACACGCTGTTGGGCAGAGCTGAAGCTGACCGCTGGAGTTCAGCTCTCGCCGGACGGCAGAAGGCGAAGAACGAAGCCGCTTGCGAGCGGCGCAGTGCAGCGAAGAGCTCTCCGAATTCGCCGCTAGCTCCACGGTCCTTCTCAGCTGCGAGTAGCAGCGCTCGCAGTACACAGAGCTTCGCAAGGCCCGAAGAGCCGGAGGGAAGTATCGCACACGCAAATGTGCCAGGACAGAGACGTGTTCTACGGTGTCCCCTCTCGTCGTGCAGTTTGTGCCTCTGCTGCTTCTGCTGTTAGGAATCGCTCCTTGAAAGGCGAGCGAGAGCGTCCTTCCGGGTGCATTGCACTGAGTCGAGTGCTCGCTCGGGACTTTGCTCTCGCGGCCAAGGCAAGAGGGCGTGCTTGCCCGCAGAACCGAGAACACGCTGTTGGGCAGAGCTGCAACTGACCGCTGGAGTTCAGCTCTCGCCGGACGGCAGAAGGCGAAGAACGAAGCCGCTTGCGAGCGGCGCAGTGCAGCGAAGAGCTCTCCGAATTCGCCGCTAGCTCCACGGTCCTTCTCAGCTGCGAGTAGCAGCGCTCGCAGTACACAGAGCTTCGCAAGGCCCGAAGAGCCGGAGGGAAGTATCGCACACGCAAATGTGCCAGGACAGAGACGTGTTCTACGTTGTCCCTTCTCGTCGTGCAGTTTGTGCCTCTGCTGCTTCTGCTGTTAGGAATCGCTCCTTGAAAGGCGAGCGAGAGCGTCCTTCCGGGTGCATTGCACTGAGTCGAGTGCTCGCTCGGGACTTTGCTCTCGCGGCCAAGGCAAGAGGGCGTGCTTGCCCGCAGAACCGAGAACACGCTGTTGGGCAGAGCTGCAACTGACCGCTGGAGTTCAGCTCTCGCCGGACGGCAGAAGGCGAAGAACGAAGGCGCTTGCGAGCGGCGCAGTGCAGCGAAGAGCTCTCCGAATTCGCCGCTAGCTCCACGGTCCTTCTCAGCTGCGAGTAGCAGCGCTCGCAGTACACAGAGCTTCGCAAGGCCCGAAGAGCCGGAGGGAAGTATCGCACACGAAAATGTGCCAGGACAGAGACGTGTTCTACGTTGTCCCCTCTCGTCGTGCAGTTTGTGCCTCTGCTGCTTCTGCTGTTAGGAATCGCTCCTTGAAAGGCGAGCGAGAGCGTCCTTCCGGGTGCATTGCACTGAGTCGAGTGCTCGCTCGGGACTTTGCTCTCGCGGCCAAGGCAAGAGGGCGTGCTTGCCCGCAGAACCGAGAACACGCTGTTGGGCAGAGCTGCAACTGACCGCTGGAGTTCAGCTCTCGCCGGACGGCAGAAGGCGAAGAACGAAGCCGCTTGCGAGCGGCGCAGTGCAGCGAAGAGCTCTCCGAATTCGCCGCTAGCTCCACGGTCCTTCTCAGCTGCGAGTAGCAGCGCTCGCAGTACACAGAGCTTCGCAAGGCCCGAAGAGCCGGAGGGAAGTATCGCACACGCAAATGTGCCAGGACAGAGACGTGTTCTACGTTGTCCCCTCTCGTCGTGCAGTTTGTGCCTCTGCTGCTTCTGCTGTTAGGAATCGCTCCTTGAAAGGCGAGCGAGAGCGTCCTTCCGGGTGCATTGCACTGAGTCGAGTGCTCGCTCGGGACTTTGCTCTCGCGGCCAAGGCAAGAGGGCGTGCTTGCCCGCAGAACCGAGAACACGCTGTTGGGCAGAGCTGCAACTGACCGCTGGAGTTCAGCTCTCGCCGGACGGCAGAAGGCGAAGAACGAAGCCGCTTGCGAGCGGCGCAGTGCAGCGAAGAGCTCTCCGAATTCGCCGCTAGCTCCACGGTCCTTCTCAGCTGCGAGTAGCAGCGCTCGCAGTACACAGAGCTTCGCAAGGCCCGAAGAGCCGGAGGGAAGTATCGCACACGCAAATGTGCCAGGACAGAGACGTGTTCTACGTTGTCCCTTCTCGTCGTGCAGTTTGTGCCTCTGCTGCTTCTGCTGTTAGGAATCGCTCCTTGAAAGGCGAGCGAGAGCGTCCTTCCGGGTGCATTGCACTGAGTCGAGTGCTCGCTCGGGACTTTGCTCTCGCGGCCAAGGCAAGAGGGCGTGCTTGCCCGCAGAACCGAGAACACGCTGTTGGGCAGAGCTGCAACTGACCGCTGGAGTTCAGCTCTCGCCGGACGGCAGAAGGCGAAGAACGAAGCCGCTTGCGAGCGGCGCAGTGCAGCGAAGAGCTCTCCGAATTCGCCGCTAGCTCCACGGTCCTTCTCAGCTGCGAGTAGCAGCGCTCGCAGTACACAGAGCTTCGCAAGGCCCGAAGAGCCGGAGGGAAGTATCGCACACGCAAATGTGCCAGGACAGAGACGTGTTCTACGGTGTCCCCTCTCGTCGTGCAGTTTGTGCCTCTGCTGCTTCTGCTGTTAGGAATCGCTCCTTGAAAGGCGAGCGAGAGCGTCCTTCCGGGTGCATTGCACTGAGTCGAGTGCTCGCTCGGGACTTTGCTCTCGCGGCCAAGGCAAGAGGGCGTGCTTGCCCGCAGAACCGAGAACACGCTGTTGGGCAGAGCTGAAGCTGACCGCTGGAGTTCAGCTCTCGCCGGACGGCAGAAGGCGAAGAACGAAGCCGCTTGCGAGCGGCGCAGTGCAGCGAAGAGCTCTCCGAATTCGCCGCTAGCTCCACGGTCCTTCTCAGCTGCGAGTAGCAGCGCTCGCAGTACACAGAGCTTCGCAAGGCCCGAAGAGCCGGAGGGAAGTATCGCACACGCAAATGTGCCAGGACAGAGACGTGTTCTACGTTGTCCCTTCTCGTCGTGCAGTTTGTGCCTCTGCTGCTTCTGCTGTTAGGAATCGCTCCTTGAAAGGCGAGCGAGAGCGTCCTTCCGGGTGCATTGCACTGAGTCGAGTGCTCGCTCGGGACTTTGCTCTCGCGGCCAAGGCAAGAGGGCGTGCTTGCCCGCAGAACCGAGAACACGCTGTTGGGCAGAGCTGCAACTGACCGCTGGAGTTCAGCTCTCGCCGGACGGCAGAAGGCGAAGAACGAAGCCGCTTGCGAGCGGCGCAGTGCAGCGAAGAGCTCTCCGAATTCGCCGCTAGCTCCACGGTCCTTCTCAGCTGCGAGTAGCAGCGCTCGCAGTACACAGAGCTTCGCAAGGCCCGAAGAGCCGGAGGGAAGTATCGCGCACGCAAATGTGCCAGGACAGAGACGTGTTCTACGGTGTCCCTTCTCGTCGTGCAGTTTGTGCCTCTGCTGCTTCTGCTGTTAGGAATCGCTCCTTGAAAGGCGAGCGAGAGCGTCCTTCTGGGTGCATTGCACTGAGTCGAGTGCTCGCTCGGGACTTTGCTCTCGGGGCCAAGGCAAGAGGGCGTGCTTGCCCGCAGAACCGAGAACACGCTGTTGGGCAGAGCTGCAACTGACCGCTGGAGTTCAGCCTTCGCCGGACGGCAGAAGGCGAAGAACGAAGCCGCTTGCGAGCGGCGCAGTGCAGCGAAGAGCTCTCCGAATTCGCCGCTAGCTCCACGGTCCTTCTCAGCTGCGAGTAGCAGCGCTCGCAGTACACAGAGCTTCGCAAGGCCCGAAGACACGGAGGGAAGTATCGCACACGCAAATGTGCCAGGACAGAGACGTGTTCTACGGTGTCCCTTCTCGTCGTGCAGTTTGTGCCTCTGCTGCTTCTGCTGTTAGGAATCGCTCCTTGAAAGGCGAGCGAGAGCGTCCTTCCGGGTGCATTGCACTGAGTCGAGTGCTCGCTCGGGACTTTGCACTCGGGGCCAAGGCAAGAGGGCGTGCTTGCCCGCAGAACCGAGAACACGCTGTTGGGCAGAGCTGCAACTGACCGCTGGAGTTCAGCTCTCGCCGGACGGCAGAAGGCGAAGAACGAAGCCGCTTGCGAGCGGCGCAGTGCAGCGAAGAGCTCTCCGAATTCGCCGCTAGCTCCACGGTCCTTCTCAGCTGCGAGTAGCAGCGCTCGCAGTACACAGTGCTTCGCAAGGCCCGAAGAGCCGGAGGGATGTATCGCACACGCAAATGTGCCAGGACAGAGACGTGTTCTACGTTGTCCCCTCTCGTCGTGCAGTTTGTGCCTCTGCTGCTTCTGCTGTTAGGAATCGCTCCTTGAAAGGCGAGCGAGAGCGTCCTTCCGGGTGCATTGCACTGAGTCGAGTGCTCGCTCGGGACTTTGCTCTCGGGGCCAAGGCAAGAGGGCGTGCTTGCCCGCAGAACCGAGAACACGCTGTTGGGCAGAGCTGCAACTGACCGCTGGAGTTCAGCTCTCGCCGGACGGCAGAAGGCGAAGAACGAAGCCGCTTGCGAGCGGCGCAGTGCAGCGAAGAGCTCTCCGAATTCGCCGCTAGCTCCACGGTCCTTCTCAGCTGCGAGTAGCAGCGCTCGCAGTACACAGAGCTTCGCAAGGCCCGAAGACCCGGAGGGAAGTATCGCACACGCAAATGTGCCAGGACAGAGACGTGATCTACGTTGTCCCCTCTCGTCGTGCAGTTTGTGCCTCTGCTGCTTCTGCTGTTAGGAATCGCTCCTTGAAAGGCGAGCGAGAGCGTCCTTCCGGGTGCATTGCACTGAGTCGAGTGCTCGCTCGGGACTTTGCTCTCGGGGCCAAGGCAAGAGGGCGTGCTTGCCCGCAGAACCGAGAACACGCTGTTGGGCAGAGCTGCAACTGACCGCTGGAGTTCAGCTCTCGCCGGACGGCAGAAGGCGAAGAACGAAGCCGCTTGCGAGCGGCGCAGTGCAGCGAAGAGCTCTCCGAATTCGCCGCTAGCTCCCCGGTCCTTCTCAGCTGCGAGTAGCAGCGCTCGCAGTACACAGAGCTTCGCAAGGCCCGAAGAGCCGGAGGGAAGTATCGCACACGCAAATGTGCCAGGACAGAGACGTGTTCTACGTTGTCCCCTCTCGTCGTGCAGTTTGTGCCTCTGCTGCTTCTGCTGTTAGGAATCGCTCCTTGAAAGGCGAGCGAGAGCGTCCTTCCGGGTGCATTGCACTGAGTCGAGTGCTCGCTCGGGACTTTGCTCTCGCGGCCAAGGCAAGAGGGCGTGCTTGCCCGCAGAACCGAGAACACGCTGTTGGGCAGAGCTGCAACTGACCGCTGGAGTTCAGCTCTCGCCGGACGGCAGAAGGCGAAGAACGAAGCCGCTTGCGAGCGGCGCAGTGCAGCGAAGAGCTCTCCGAATTCGCCGCTAGCTCCACGGTCCTTCTCAGCTGCGAGTAGCAGCGCTCGCAGTACACAGAGCTTCGCAAGGCCCGAAGAGCCGGAGGGAAGTATCGCACACGCAAATGTGCCAGTTCAGAGACGTGTTCTACGTTGTCCCCTCTCGTCGTGCAGTTTGTGCCTCTGCTGCTTCTGCTGTTAGGAATCGCTCCTTGAAAGGCGAGCGAGAGCGTCCTTCCGGGTGCATTGCACTGAGTCGAGTGCTCGCTCGGGACTTTGCTCTCGCGGCCAAGGCAAGAGGGCGTGCTTGCCCGCAGAACCGAGAACACGCTGTTGGGCAGAGCTGCAACTGACCGCTGGAGTTCAGCTCTCGCCGGACGGCAGAAGGCGAAGAACGAAGCCGCTTGCGAGCGGCGCAGTGCAGCGAAGAGCTCTCCGAATTCGCCGCTAGCTCCACGGTCCTTCTCAGCTGCGAGTAGCAGCGCTCGCAGTACACAGAGCTTCGCAAGGCCCGAAGAGCCGGAGGGAAGTATCGCACACGCAAATGTGCCAGGACAGAGACGTGTTCTACGTTGTCCCCTCTCGTCGTGCAGTTTGTGCCTCTGCTGCTTCTGCTGTTAGGAATCGC
This sequence comes from Sturnus vulgaris, assembly GCF_052056855.1. Classification (NCBI taxonomy): domain Eukaryota; kingdom Metazoa; phylum Chordata; class Aves; order Passeriformes; family Sturnidae; genus Sturnus; species Sturnus vulgaris. The sequence goes on from NC_142243.1 coordinate 49,041,115, forward strand.
TCCTTGAAAGGCGAGCGAGAGCGTCCTTCCGGGTGCATTGCACTGAGTCGAGTGCTCGCTCGGGACTTTGCTCTCGCGGCCAAGGCAAGAGGGCGTGCTTGCCCGCAGAACCGAGAACACGCTGTTGGGCAGAGCTGCAACTGACCGCTGGAGTTCAGCTCTCGCCGGACGGCAGAAGGCGAAGAACGAAGCCGCTTGCGAGCGGCGCAGTGCAGCGAAGAGCTCTCCGAATTCGCCGCTAGCTCCACGGTCCTTCTCAGCTGCGAGTAGCAGCGCTCGCAGTACACAGAGCTTCGCAAGGCCCGAAGAGCCGGAGGGAAGTATCGCACACGCAAATGTGCCAGGACAGAGACGTGTTCTACGGTGTCCCCTCTCGTCGTGCAGTTTGTGCCTCTGCTGCTTCTGCTGTTAGGAATCGCTCCTTGAAAGGCGAGCGAGAGCGTCCTTCCGGGTGCATTGCACTGAGTCGAGTGCTCGCTCGGGACTTTGCTCTCGCGGCCAAGGCAAGAGGGCGTGCTTGCCCGCAGAACCGAGAACACGCTGTTGGGCAGAGCTGCAACTGACCGCTGGAGTTCAGCTCTCGCCGGACGGCAGAAGGCGAAGAACGAAGCCGCTTGCGAGCGGCGCAGTGCAGCGAAGAGCTCTCCGAATTCGCCGCTAGCTCCACGGTCCTTCTCAGCTGCGAGTAGCAGCGCTCGCAGTACACAGAGCTTCGCAAGGCCCGAAGAGCCGGAGGGAAGTATCGCACACGAAAATGTGCCAGGACAACGTGTTCTACGTTGTCCCCTTCTCGTCGTGCAGTTTGTGCCTCTGCTGCTTCTGCTGTTAGGAATCGCTCCTTGAAAGGCGAGCGAGAGCGTCCTTCCGGGTGCATTGCACTGAGTCGAGTGCTCGCTCGGGACTTTGCTCTCGCGGCCAAGGCAAGAGGGCGTGCTTGCCCGCAGAACCGAGAACACGCTGTTGGGCAGAGCTGCAACTGACCGCTGGAGTTCAGCTCTCGCCGGACGGCAGAAGGCGAAGAACGAAGCCGCTTGCGAGCGGCGCAGTGCAGCGAAGAGCTCTCCGAATTCGCCGCTAGCTCCACGGTCCTTCTCAGCTGCGAGTAGCAGCGCTCGCAGTACACAGAGCTTCGCAAGGCCCGAAGAGCCGGAGGGAAGTATCGCACACGCAAATGTGCCAGGACAGAGACGTGTTCTACGTTGTCCCCTCTCGTCGTGCAGTTTGTGCCTCTGCTGCTTCTGCTGTTAGGAATCGCTCCTTGAAAGGCGAGCGAGAGCGTCCTTCCGGGTGCATTGCACTGAGTCGAGTGCTCGCTCGGGACTTTGCTCTCGCGGCCAAGGCAAGAGGGCGTGCTTGCCCGCAGAACCGAGAACACGCTGTTGGGCAGAGCTGCAACTGACCGCTGGAGTTCAGCTCTCGCCGGACGGCAGAAGGCGAAGAACGAAGCCGCTTGCGAGCGGCGCAGTGCAGCGAAGAGCTCTCCGAATTCGCCGCTAGCTCCCCGGACCTTCTCAGCTGCGAGTAGCAGCGCTCGCAGTACACAGAGCTTCGCAAGGCCCGAAGACCCGGAGGGAAGTATCGCACACGCAAATGTGCCAGGACAGAGACGTGTTCTACGTTGTCCCCTCTCGTCGTGCAGTTTGTGCCTCTGCTGCTTCTGCTGTTAGGAATCGCTCCTTGAAAGGCGAGCGAGAGCGTCCTTCCGGGTGCATTGCACTGAGTCGAGTGCTCGCTCGGGACTTTGCACTCGGGCCAAGGCAAGAGGGCGTGCTTGCCCGCAGAACCGAGAACACGCTGTTGGGCAGAGCTGCAACTGACCGCTGGAGTTCAGCTCTCGCCGGACGGCAGAAGGCGAAGAACGAAGCCGCTTGCGAGCGGCGCAGTGCAGCGAAGAGCTCTCCGAATTCGCCGCTAGCTCCCGGTCCTTCTCAGCTGCGAGTAGCAGCGCTCGCAGTACACAGAGCTTCGCAAGGCCCGAAGACCCGGAGGGAAGTATCGCACACGCAAATGTGCCAGGACAGAGACGTGTTCTACGTTGTCCCCTCTCGTCGTGCAGTTTGTGCCTCTGCTGCTTCTGCTGTTAGGAATCGCTCCTTGAAAGGCGAGCGAGAGCGTCCTTCGGGTGCATTGCACTGAGTCGAGTGCTCGCTCGGGACTTTGCACTCGGGGCCAAGGCAAGAGGGCGTGCTTGCCCGCAGAACCGAGAACACGCTGTTGGGCAGAGCTGCAACTGACCGCTGGAGTTCAGCTCTCGCCGGACGGCAGAAGGCGAAGAACGAAGCCGCTTGCGAGCGGCGCAGTGCAGCGAAGAGCTCTCCGAATTCGCCGCTAGCTCCCCGGTCCTTCTCAGCTGCGAGTAGCAGCGCTCGCAGTACACAGAGCTTCGCAAGGCCCGAAGAGCCGGAGGGAAGTATCGCACACGAAAATGTGCCAGGACAGAGACGTGTTCTACGTTGTCCCTTCTCGTCGTGCAGTTTGTGCCTCTGCTGCTTCTGCTGTTAGGAATCGCTCCTTGAAAGGCGAGCGAGAGCGTCCTTCCGGGTGCATTGCACTGAGTCGAGTGCTCGCTCGGGACTTTGCTCTCGGGGCCAAGGCAAGAGGGCGTGCTTGCCCGCAGAACCGAGAACACGCTGTTGGGCAGAGCTGAAGCTGACCGCTGGAGTTCAGCTCTCGCCGGACGGCAGAAGGCGAAGAACGAAGCCGCTTGCGAGCGGCGCAGTGCAGCGAAGAGCTCTCCGAATTCGCCGCTAGCTCCACGGTCCTTCTCAGCTGCGAGTAGCAGCGCTCGCAGTACACAGAGCTTCGCAAGGCCCGAAGAGCCGGAGGGAAGTATCGCACACGCAAATGTGCCAGGACAGAGACGTGTTCTACGTTGTCCCCTCTCGTCGTGCAGTTTGTGCCTCTGCTGCTTCTGCTGTTAGGAATCGCTCCTTGAAAGGCGAGCGAGAGCGTCCTTCCGGGTGCATTGCACTGAGTCGAGTGCTCGCTCGGGACTTTGCTCTCGCGGCCAAGGCAAGAGGGCGTGCTTGCCCGCAGAACCGAGAACACGCTGTTGGGCAGAGCTGCAACTGACCGCTGGAGTTCAGCTCTCGCCGGACGGCAGAAGGCGAAGAACGAAGCCGCTTGCGAGCGGCGCAGTGCAGCGAAGAGCTCTCCGAATTCGCCGCTAGCTCCACGGTCCTTCTCAGCTGCGAGTAGCAGCGCTCGCAGTACACAGAGCTTCGCAAGGCCCGAAGAGCCCGGAGGGAAGTATCGCACACGCAAATGTGCCAGGACAGAGACGTGTTCTACGTGTCCCCTCTCGTCGTGCAGTTTGTGCCTCTGCTGCTTCTGCTGTTAGGAATCGCTCCTTGAAAGGCGAGCGAGAGCGTCCTTCCGGGTGCATTGCACTGAGTCGAGTGCTCGCTCGGGACTTTGCTCTCGGGGCCAAGGCAAGAGGGCGTGCTTGCCCGCAGAACCGAGAACACGCTGTTGGGCAGAGCTGCAACTGACCGCTGGAGTTCAGCTCTCGCCGGACGGCAGAAGGCGAAGAACGAAGCCGCTTGCGAGCGGCGCAGTGCAGCGAAGAGCTCTCCGAATTCGCCGCTAGCTCCACGGTCCTTCTCAGCTGCGAGTAGCAGCGCTCGCAGTACACAGAGCTTCGCAAGGCCCGAAGAGCCGGAGGGAAGTATCGCACACGCAAATGTGCCAGGACAGAGACGTGTTCTACCGTGTCCCCTCTCGTCGTGCAGTTTGTGCCTCTGCTGCTTCTGCTGTTAGGAATCGCTCCTTGAAAGGCGAGCGAGAGCGTCCTTCCGGGGTGCATTGCACTGAGTCGAGTGCTCGCTCGGGACTTTGCTCTCGGGGCCAAGGCAAGAGGGCGTGCTTGCCCGCAGAACCGAGAACACGCTGTTGGGCAGAGCTGCAACTGACCGCTGGAGTTCAGCTCTCGCCGGACGGCAGAAGGCGAAGAACGAAGCCGCTTGCGAGCGGCGCAGTGCAGCGAAGAGCTCTCCGAATTCGCCGCTAGCTCCACGGTCCTTCTCAGCTGCGAGTAGCAGCGCTCGCAGTACACAGAGCTTCGCAAGGCCCGAAGAGCCGGAGGGAAGTATCGCACACGCAAATGTGCCAGGACAGAGACGTGTTCTACGTTGTCCCCTCTCGTCGTGCAGTTTGTGCCTCTGCTGCTTCTGCTGTTAGGAATCGCTCCTTGAAAGGCGAGCGAGAGCGTCCTTCCGGGTGCATTGCACTGAGTCGAGTGCTCGCTCGGGACTTTGCTCTCGCGGCCAAGGCAAGAGGGCGTGCTTGCCCGCAGAACCGAGAACACGCTGTTGGGCAGAGCTGCAACTGACCGCTGGAGTTCAGCTCTCGCCGGACGGCAGAAGGCGAAGAACGAAGGCGCTTGCGAGCGGCGCAGTGCAGCGAAGAGCTCTCCGAATTCGCCGCTAGCTCCACGGTCCTTCTCAGCTGCGAGTAGCAGCGCTCGCAGTACACAGAGCTTCGCAAGGCCCGAAGAGCCGGAGGGAAGTATCGCACACGCAAATGTGCCAGGACAGAGACGTGTTCTACGTTGTCCCCTCTCGTCGTGCAGTTTGTGCCTCTGCTGCTTCTGCTGTTAGGAATCGCTCCTTGAAAGGCGAGCGAGAGCGTCCTTCCGGGTGCATTGCACTGAGTCGAGTGCTCGCTCGGGACTTTGCTCTCGCGGCCAAGGCAAGAGGGCGTGCTTGCCCGCAGAACCGAGAACACGCTGTTGGGCAGAGCTGCAACTGACCGCTGGAGTTCAGCTCTCGCCGGACGGCAGAAGGCGAAGAACGAAGGCCGCTTGCGAGCGGCGCAGTGCAGCGAAGAGCTCTCCGAATTCGCCGCTAGCTCCACGGTCCTTCTCAGCTGCGAGTAGCAGCGCTCGCAGTACACAGAGCTTCGCAAGGCCCGAAGAGCCGGAGGGAAGTATCGCACACGCAAATGTGCCAGGACAGAGACGTGTTCTACGTTGTCCCCTCTCGTCGTGCAGTTTGTGCCTCTGCTGCTTCTGCTGTTAGGAATCGCTCCTTGAAAGGCGAGCGAGAGCGTCCTTCCGGGTGCATTGCACTGAGTCGAGTGCTCGCTCGGGACTTTGCTCTCGCGGCCAAGGCAAGAGGGCGTGCTTGCCCGCAGAACCGAGAACACGCTGTTGGGCAGAGCTGCAACTGACCGCTGGAGTTCAGCTCTCGCCGGACGGCAGAAGGCGAAGAACGAAGCCGCTTGCGAGCGGCGCAGTGCAGCGAAGAGCTCTCCGAATTCGCCGCTAGCTCCACGGTCCTTCTCAGCTGCGAGTAGCAGCGCTCGCAGTACACAGAGCTTCGCAAGGCCCGAAGAGCCGGAGGGAAGTATCGCACACGCAAATGTGCCAGGACAGAGACGTGTTCTACGTTGTCCCCTTCTCGTCGTGCAGTTTGTGCCTCTGCTGCTTCTGCTGTTAGGAATCGCTCCTTGAAAGGCGAGCGAGAGCGTCCTTCCGGGTGCATTGCACTGAGTCGAGTGCTCGCTCGGGACTTTGCTCTCGCGGCCAAGGCAAGAGGGCGTGCTTGCCCGCAGAACCGAGAACACGCTGTTGGGCAGAGCTGCAACTGACCGCTGGAGTTCAGCTCTCGCCGGACGGCAGAAGGCGAAGAACGAAGGCGCTTGCGAGCGGCGCAGTGCAGCGAAGAGCTCTCCGAATTCGCCGCTAGCTCCACGGTCCTTCTCAGCTGCGAGTAGCAGCGCTCGCAGTACACAGAGCTTCGCAAGGCCCGAAGAGCCGGAGGGAAGTATCGCACACGAAAATGTGCCAGGACAGAGACGTGTTCTACGTTGTCCCCTCTCGTCGTGCAGTTTGTGCCTCTGCTGCTTCTGCTGTTAGGAATCGCTCCTTGAAAGGCGAGCGAGAGCGTCCCTTCCGGGTGCATTGCACTGAGTCGAGTGCTCGCTCGGGACTTTGCTCTCGCGGCCAAGGCAAGAGGGCGTGCTTGCCCGCAGAACCGAGAACACGCTGTTGGGCAGAGCTGCAACTGACCGCTGGAGTTCAGCTCTCGCCGGACGGCAGAAGGCGAAGAACGAAGGCCGCTTGCGAGCGGCGCAGTGCAGCGAAGAGCTCTCCGAATTCGCCGCTAGCTCCCCCGGTCCTTCTCAGCTGCGAGTAGCAGCGCTCGCAGTACACAGAGCTTCGCAAGGCCCGAAGAGCCGGAGGGAAAGTATGGCACACGCAAATGTGCCAGGACAGAGACGTGTTCTACGTTGTCCCTCTCGTCGTGCAGTTTGTGCCTCTGCTGCTTCTGCTGTTAGGAATCGCTCCTTGAAAGGCGAGCGAGAGCGTCCTTCCGGGGTGCATTGCACTGAGTCGAGTGCTCGCTCGGGACTTTGCTCTCGCGGCCAAGGCAAGAGGGCGTGCTTGCCCCAGAACCGAGAACACGCTGTTGGGCAGAGCTGAAGCTGACCGCTGGAGTTCAGCTCTCGCCGGACGGCAGAAGGCGAAGAACGAAGGCGCTCTGCAGAGCGGCGCAGTGCAGCGAAGAGCTCTCCGAATTCGCCGCTAGCTCCCCGGACCTTCTCAGCTGCGAGTAGCAGCGCTCGCAGTACACAGAGCTTCGCAAGGCCCGAAGAGCCGGAGGA